>NC_068563.1:21821969-22125000 GCF_022201045.2 Citrus sinensis
TCTTTTATATCCACTAGTTTAATGAACTTTTAGATGTGACCGCACAAACTTTTATTTTTTTTTTACTTTAAAGAAAATATAGAGATCTTGTACAATAAATTGTGAAGGTGTATAAGCAAATAGGGTTACTCTCCAAGGATAATAGGCTCAAAAACTCGCTTGGACTTTTCATAACATGTACATTCCTCCAAATGGCTTAATCAATTTTACTCATCAAATTTCTCAATTTACGTTTCAACATGCAAAAGGGAAATGATAATATAAATACCAAAATTTGAAAATTATCATGTTATCCAATGCTGAAAGATCACACCGAAAAAGAAAACTCTTTTTTTTTTTGTTAAAGAAACACTAAAAAATTGGGACTGATTGCAAAAACTTAAGGGAGATGATTAACAGAAAAAGAGAAAAAATACAAAAAAAAAAACGTTAGAAGACATTTTTCTTTTTGGAAACAAAACACTAAACTTAAGAAGATGCGTTTCTAGAGACACTGCATTCTATATTCTGCCATTTTCGACTTAAATTTTTATCCAAAGTTAGTCTTTATAACAAAAATTAGTAAAAACATCACCAGGACTGAGACATTCCACAATTATCAACTATTCCTTCCCCCCAACTTGAAGGAGGCATTGTCTTCAATGTCTAAAGAAAGGAGTAGAGTTTAGAAGATATCACCTGGTCACTGCTGGAAATATTTACAAACGGAGAGTTAAATCTAATTTACACTTTTTACGAGAGTTGCTGCCATCGTCATCAGTTGCCCAATCCAACGCTAAAGTCATGGGATTTGGCTCTAGTTTGTAAGCTTGCAAAAGATCAAGTAACTCATTAGCAGTAGGAGCACAAATGAAGAGTTTTTTTCACTGAGAATGGAATGAAATAAATTTTTATTGCATGATTAAGAAATGTTATTAAGCCATCATAAAAGTTATTAACATTTAACAAACTGATGGGTTTTTTATGGATATTCAAATGAGCCCAAGAAGCAAATGTAATTAACGCCTCTAAAGTTGCAAGATCTCCTAGCAAGAAAATAAAAGCATCAACATGATTGAACATTTCAAATATTCTTTTTTGCATACCTGAGACAACTAACTCTTCTCTAGTTGGTGGGTCTGGTAGACATCCTAAAGGTTTTAAGGCTTTTGGAATGAAAGGCAAACAGTGAAATAAAAGAATATTTACTGGTAGTTGTGATTTCCAATTCAAAGGCAAACAGTGAAAAGAAAAAGCAAACAATGATTAGATAAAAAAAAGACACACAATACTAATAATAATGCAAAAGATAAAAGAACAGTAAAATAAAAGGATATTTACTGGTAGTTGTGATTGTGGCTCACATCTTCCTCTGGTTTTACGTCCAGTAACGACTTGAACCTCCTTTATGGGTCGAGGATAGGCTTCCTGTCCAGTTTTTTTATAAACTGGCAAGCAGGGTCTTTTAGAGTCAAATTCCCAAGACTAAACTGTGCACTTTCCTTTTCGAACAACTTCCATAAATTTTGAATTTCACGTTGAACATATCCACTCGAATGCGTCTCAAGAGATCGTAAGATATCATCCAACGATTTTTTACTCATGCCATCCTTAACGAATTTGATTTTATCTTCAAGATTTACAGAAACCATTCCTAAAGTTTTACAACATGGCTTTTTGCAAGTAAGTCTTACACAGTGAGAACATTCAGAGCCAAGTCGCTTAGCTCTTCTTTTCTTAGCAAATGTACTTTTACCAAAACCAGGCATGTAGGAAATGAATGGATCAGAAAACTCACCTGTCAGTCGGACTTTTGCTTCAATTAACCAACGAATGTCAACAGGAATCCCATTGATCATTAACAAATGCAGTCGTTTACAACGAGCTTTGTAAATATTTTTAAGAGCATTTTGAGGAAGAGAAGGAAAACATTGATGCAATTTTCACTGTATTTCTTCCATACTTGACATTGAGGTGTCGATTATTCTGGAAAACTGAGAATATCGACTTAAAAAGTCACGGAGTACCGTTATCCGCCATTTACACGGGAGAGTGAATCAAAACAAAACGAATCAAAGTCTGCAAAATCAAATCAAAACTGAAAAAGAACAACAAAATAAAACAAAAACACAAGGAATATAACTCACCTTCATCCTTTTATTGAATTTACCTCCAGTTCCAATTGCAGATTATAAATACTATCCTCTATTTTCTTGAGTTATCTTTCTAGATCTTTCATGTGGGATACTAACTCTGATGATTGTAAATCCCAAATGAGATGTGATTTACAAAATTAGAGCAATTTTCTCAGGTGAAATTTTACATGTAAAAGCGTTTTAACATGATCGAAAAGGAAATTTCTCATGGAGGTACTCATGACAAATATAAAAATTTGGTGAACTAAATCACAATTGTCAAACAACACACAATTTAAAACAATGCAATGCACTCCATTTAAGACATAGGGAAAAGGAAAAAGAAAAAAAATTAAGCAATTCAAACGATAAAGTAACAGTATATCAAATTCACAAAAAGTTAAAATGAAAAGGCTTAATCAAAATTTAGTGGGTCACTCAAATTGATTTCGGTATCTGCTTCACTTGGTTGGTAATCCAGATATGGCTTCAATATTTGGCCATTAACTTTAAATGTGACACCATCCTTTGGATTCTCGATTTCTATTGCTCCATATGGATACACATTTTTTTACAACAAATGGACCATTCCACTTTGACTTTAACTTCCCTAGAAATAAATGAAGACGAGAATTATAAAACAACACTTTTTGACCAATTTCAAATGTTTTCCGAAAAATTCTTTTGTCATGAAAAAATTTGGTCCTTGCCTGAATTCTCAAATGCATCATTCCTTAATTCCGCAAGTTCATTTAATTGCAATTTACGCACATTACTAGTGTTGAGTGTTAAAAAGTGTATATTTATAAATGAGAAAATCGTCATTTTACATTTCAAGTCTTACTAACACTTCTACTTTTATGTATTTTAGTCTCTTGTAATTTAATTATGTGTGTTTTATTTTAATTAAGTATTTTATGTATTTTAAGGGTATCATGGTCATTTTACAATGAACGAGGGTTCGGACAGCAAAACGGACATTACTTTTGAACTCAGGACAATCGAAAACCTTAAGAGGAGCATAAAAGGAAAAATGCCACTGTTCACATGTACAGTACTGTCTACGTTACTGTTCACGACACTGTTCACATAGACGGACCGATGATGTGGCATTGACTGATGAGGTGTCATGATCTTGTTGGACTAAAATTTTTATGTACTGTTGATTGGTGACGTGGCAACATGTCAGTGGACCAAAAATCACACGTACGGTACATGCATATACGCAGGATTATTTTCAACCAAACCGCGTCACTGTTCAAACCACATGGTCAAACCACATTACTATTCAAACCGCGTGGTCAAACCACGTACTGTTGACTGATGACGTGGTGCAATCTTGAACGTCCAAAATGTTTTTAATCCGATGGCCATGATTTACTCAATGTATCTATAAAAAAATGGGCTCTCCCCCCCTAATTTGGCATCTCTGAATTCATTTTTCAGCTCTATTTTTTGTAATTCCTTCTCCATTTTGTATTTTCTATGTATTTTAATAAATTCTCATTTTACCCCTAGTTCAATTATGAGTAGCTAATTTTCTTTCAAGCTTGGGTTGAAGATGAAGTCTCAACATGTGCCATGGGCTTTAATTGGTAAATTTACTTTCTCTTCCCCTCTAATTTTTGTGGATGTTTTGACTTTTCGTCGACAAATAATAATAATCTTGTCTAGATACCGCATTGGTTTCATCGGCTCCCTAGTACAAGGTTATTATTATTTGGCACGATAAGCCCTTAGCACCATATTGATTAGAGTGTGGTTCATGAGGTGTGGAAACCCCCTCGTGATTTAATTGCCATTAATAAAGAATATATAGCCCATGGTGTATGTTGATGCAGATCCAGATACCAAAGTGCTTCAATTATAATAGTTTCCACTTTAATTTAATTCTTCCATTTTAATTTGAATTTTATGATAATTTAAATCACTTCCACCACAAATCCAATCACTCACTCATAGAAAATTAATTTTACACGTAATTAAAATCTACCTCCTCGTGGGATCGACACTCGTCACCATTAATCTACTCTACAATAGATTCGTGCGCTTGCGAGTTCAATAAAATTTGCACAACAAGTTTTTGGCGCCGTTGCCCGGGAGGTAAGTTATTTCAATTCATAGAATTAATTTTTGTAAATAATTTCTTTTAATTGTTTTCTTGTAATTTTTTCTTATTTAAAAAAAAAGAAAAAAAATGAATCTGTATTTAAAGGTAAGAATTTCTTTTTTCTGTTTTTTAAAATTTTGTAATTTAATTTTCAAGTTATTTTTCTTTGTAATTTTTTTGTTTATCTTATTAATTTATTTTTAGCTAATTTATTTTACGTATTTTTTAGTGTGTTTTTATAGAAAGGTTGTAACAGCGTGATAAGGTTAGTACCGTAATTTCTCATTCTTCTTTATTTTAATTTATTTTATTCCCATTTTTTGTGTTCTTTGCATGTATGATCGAAGGTCATTATTACCTAATCTTGAGCCTATAGACCTTGAACTCGAAAAAATACTTCGCACACACAAACACGTTGCAAATAAAATTAAAATGGATTTGCAACAACAAGCACCACCACAGAAGAGACCATTTAAGGACTACTTCAGTCGTTTAGCTAATTTGAGCACATCTTGCATAAGATACCCAAATGTAGCAGTTAGGAGTTTTGAACTAAAATCTAGTGTGCTAAATTGTCTCCTAACATTCTATGAACTAGAAAATGAGGATCCATATAATCATTTGAATGATTTTCATGCTGTTTGTCAAACATTTAAATATGAAAAATTTTCAGACGATGATATTAAACTCAGATTATTCTCATTTTCTTTAAAGGATAAAGTTTGTTCATGGCTCAATATATTGCTTGCTAATAGCATTACATCATGGGAACAAATGGTAACAAAATTTTTGAATAAATACTTCCCAGTGCATAAAACCAATGCTATTCGTAGGGAAATTTCAGAGTTTACCCAGAGAGAAGATGAGTAGTTTTTCGAAACATGGAAGTGATTCAATGGGCTACTTTTGAAGTGTCCATATCATGGGTACGAGAAATGACACCAATGCCAATATATTTTGGAGGGATTATTGCCACATGTGCAAGAATGGCTAATGTCAACAAGTGGAGGAGAGCTAATGTCAAAATGTACATCAAAGATTTGGAATTTCTTCCAGCAACAAGCGGATAATTCCCAACAACGGAGTCGATCACTCATGAATACTAAAAGAATTAAAGGAGTGAATGAGGTTCACATTGGCGAGTCAAGTTCAGAAATTAAAGAAGTCAAAGCGATAATTGAAGGTCTCTCTCGACAAATAGCATCGTTATCAACTGCTAAATCAACAGAACCACATGACTATGACTCATACCCAGATCAAGCCAATGCCATAGGTGTAATGAGAAAACCATCAAATTACAACCCATACTCCAACACATATAACCTTGGATGGAGAGCCCATCCCAATTTTTCATGGTCTCAAGGATTTCAACAGAATGGACCAGCAACTCCAGCTCCACCAATGCAACCAATTCCCCAAGTTCCTCAAGCCTCTCAGCCACCATTTAGACCATACAATCAAAAATAGAATTACTCTCAACCCAGGCCATGGGAGGATACATTCCAAAATTTCAAGAATGTTACTCACTCCACGATTGAACAACAGAACCGCACCATTGATGAATTACGAAATGAGATGAAAGCAGGCTTCAACTCACAAGCCTAATCAGTTTCAAGCCTCGAGAAGATAGTAGGACAACTTGCTTCTTCAGTTCAGACCTTGGCAATGACTGTTGAGAAAGGCAAGTTTCCAAGTCAACTAGTGTCTAATCCTAAAGGAGTGCATGAAGTAAGTACCAGTTCATCTTAGCAGCACAGAGAGGTCAAAGCTGTCATGACCTTGCGAAAAGAAAAAGAAGTCGACAACAAAGTAGAGATGCCAGTGACAAAAACAAATCAAATTGTACCTATAAATACTAAGGATTCACCATTAGAGGAAAAATAAGAAACCAACCCACGAGAATACATTCACAAAGCTCCATTTCCTCATAGGTTAGCTAAAGGAAAGAAAGAAAAATCCACAGGTGAGATTCTTGAAATCTTCAAACAGGCAAGTGTTAATATCCCTTTGCTTGATGCTATAAAGAAAGTTTCATCTTATGCCAAGTTTCTTAAAGACCTTTATACTAAAAAGAGAAACATTCACATTCAAAAGAAGTCATTTTTAACAGAAAACGTTAGTTCTATACTCCAATACAAAATTCCTCTAAAATGCAAAGACCCAGGCTCCCTCACTATCTCATGTAGTATAAGGAACCACACAATTGAGAATATTTTGTTGGATTTAGTAGCTAGTGTAAATCTGTTGCCTTATTCAGTTTTCGTAGAACTTGGACTAGGAGAATTACACCCAACTCTAGTGATGTTACAACTTCCACGAAAATACCTCATGGTATTGTGGAGGACGTGCTTATCCAGGTAGACAAGTTTTATTTTCCTATTGATTTCATTGTAATCGACACTCAACCAATCCAAGATTCAAGGAAGCACATCTTCATTATCCTCGGCTGACATTTCTTATCAACTGTCGATGCTCACATTCAATGCAGGACTGGAAATATGCAGTTGTCCTTTGGCAATATGACTATGGAGCTAAACTTCTTTAACATTGCCAAACAACCTCACAATGCAAATGATGAAATTGTTGACGTGGATTTAATAGAAGAAATAATTGATAATACTTTTCTTTTAAACCTTAGTGATGATCCTTTACAAACATGTTTAACTCACTTTGGTTTTGATTTTGATATTGACAGATCAATCGATGAGGTCAATGTTCTACTTGACTCAGCACCATCCATGGACACTAATAAATAGAAGTCAAGAGTTGAACAACTAGCACCATCAGAGAAGAACTCATCCCATCATCAGAATCACTACCGAAACTTGAGCTCAAACTATTACCCAACACTTTGGAATATGCATTTTTGGGAGAAGAAGGTACTCTACCAGTAATAATCTCATCATCCCTAAATGACGAACAAAAAGATAAGTTGTTAGATGTTTTAAAAGAGCACAAAGGAGCATTATGATGGACCATAGCCAACATAAAAGGTATAAACCCAGTAGACTGCATGCATTATATTCACCTTGATGAAAATGCTAAACCTACAAGGGAAATGCAACGTCGGTTAAATCCTAACATGAAAGAAGTTGTTAGAACGAAAGTCCTTAAGTTATTAGATATAGGTATCATTTACCCCATTTCTGATAGTTCATAGGTCAGTCCTGTGCAAGTTGTCCCCAAAAAGTCAGGAGTCGCAGTAGTTACCAATGTTGATAATGAATTGATACTAATTAGAGTGACTACAGGATGGCGTGTGTGCATTGATTATAGAAAGATGAATTCTGTCACACGTAAAGACCATTTTCCTTTACCATTTATCGATCAAATGCTTGATAAATTAGCAGGCCATGAATTTTATTGCTTTCTAAATGGTTACTCAGGATATAATCAGATTCCCATAACATTAAAAAATCAAGAGAAAACCACTTTCACTTGCCTTTTTGACACTTTTGCATATAGGAGGATGCCATTTGGATTATGTAATGCACCTGCTACATTTCAGCGATACATGTTGAACATTTTTTCTGATATGGTTGAACGATTTCTTGAAGTCTTTATGGATGACTTTTCTGTCTTTGGTGACTCATTTGACCAATGTTTACATTATCTAACACTAGTTCTGCAAAGATGTATCGAGAAGAACTTAGTCTTAAATTAGGAAAAATACCATTTTATGATAAAATAAGGTATTGTTATCGGTCACATCATTTCGAGCAAAGGTATTGAGGTTGACAAAGCAAAGGTGAATCTCATTTCCAATCTTCCTCCACCTAAAATAGTTAGAGAAGTAAGATTTTTCCTTGGGCATGCTGGTTTTTATAGACGTTTTATTAAAGATTTTAGCAAAGTTTCTAGACCCTTATGCAATCTACTTGCTAAGGATGTATATTTTATCTTTGATGATTCATGTCTTGTGGTATTTGAAAAATTGAAGCAATTGTTGACATCATCACCCATCATTCAGCCCCCAAACTGGAGCTTACCATTCGAGCTCATATGTGATGCATCTGATTATGCAGTAGGAGCAGTATTAGGACAAAAAGTTGATCGAATTCCTCATGTTATTTACTATACTAGTATGACATTGAATGATGCACAGTTGAACTATTCAACTATTGAAAAAAAAAATGCTAGCAGTAGTGTTTGCATTAGAGAAATTTTAATATTATCTCATTGGTTGTAAAATAATTGTGTTCACCGATCATGCTGCTCTTAAATATCTTTTCACAAAGAAGATGCAAAAACTAGACCAATTCGTTGGGTATTACTTTTGCAGGAATTCGATTTGGAATTTAAAGATAAGAAAGACACAAAAAATGTTGTGGCTGACCATCTCTCTTGTCTCAATTTTGACACAATTACATTAACATTGAATGAATCTTTTCCAAATGAACAATTAATGCGTGTGGAAGTATTATCTTGGTATGCTGATATAGTTAATTATCTTGTTACAGGTCAACTTCTAGAGTATCGGACCAAGCAAGATAAGGCCAAATTTTTTGCGGAAATAAAGAATTTCTTTTGAGATGACCCTTATTTGTTCAAGTATTGTATAGATCAAATTGTTAGACGATGTGTCCCAGAAAGTGAATTTCAGAATATTCTTTCATTCTGCCATGAAAAAACTTGTGGAGGTCATTTCAGTGCTAAGAAAACAGCAACTAAAGTTTTACAATATAGTTTCTGTTGGCCAACTATATTTCAAGACACTTACACTTTCTGTTCTTCATGTGATAGGTGTCAACGAATGGGGTGCATTACGCGAAGGAATATGATGCCACTAAATCCAATTTTAGTGGTTGAGATTTTTTATGTATGGGGTGTCGACTTCATAGGACCATTTCCTCCTTCTTTTGGCCATCAATACATACTGGTTTCTATTGACTATGTTTCGAAATAAGTAGAAGCAATTCCATGTAGAACCACTAATCATAAGGTGGTGATAGGATTTTTGAAAAGCAACATTGTTTCATGCTTTGGATTCCCTCAAGTAATAATCAGTAATGGTGGTGCCCACTTTTGTAACAAAGCATTCAAAACTCTTTTGACAAAATATTCTATCACTCACAAAGTGGCGACTCTATATCATTCGCAAACTAGTAGCCAAGTTGAGATCTCCAATCGAGAAATAAAGTACATATTAAAAAAGACGGTGAGGTCAAATAGAAAATATTGGCCATTAAAACTCAATGATGCATTATGGGCGTATAGAACGGCTTTCAAGACCCCGATTGGGATGTCACCCTATAGGCTAGTGTATGGAAAAGCTTGCCACCTACCTGTGGAATTCGAGCATCGTGCGTACTGTGGAATTTGACATGCAGCAAGCTAGCTTAGAAAGAAGATTATAGCTGACGGAACTTGAAAAAATTTGTAATGATGCATACAAAAATACCAAGATTTACAAGCAGCAAATGAAAGTTTTTCATGACAAGCAAATTATGAGAAAATCTTTCACTCCTGGTCAGAAAGTGCTTTTATTTAATTATCGCTTGCACCTATTCCCAGGTAAGTAACGCTCTCGATGGTCTGGCCCCTTTATTGTTCACACTGTTTTTTCACATGGGGCAATTGAAATTAAGGACCCAAAGAATGGTGTCACGTTTAAAGTTACTAGTTAATGATTAAACCCATATCTAGAGTACCAACCACATGGAGAGGACACTGAAATAAATTTGAGTGACCCACCGATTTGAATTGAGATTTTTCTTTCTTTTCGGTGATTTAATTTTTTTTCTTTCTTTTTACTATTCTTTTGCTAATTGAAATTATTTTTACATAAGTGTGTTTGTTTAACCATTAAATTTTCTCTTATTGTTGTTAATCATGAGTGCCATAGCTAAACAATTCCCCCTAGACATTATTATACCACTTCAATATGTAAAATCTTATCTCAAAAGGCAGATTTAATTTTATAAAATATATCATATTTGGGCTCTGCAACCACCAGAGTTAGTATCCCATGTTGAGGATTTAGAAAGCCAACTCAAAGACATTGAGAGATGTGTCTACAACATCCAGTTAGAGCTTGAGGTAAATTCAATAAGAGGACGATTGTAATTTTCTTTGTGTGTTTTAGTTTGTTTTTCTGTTTGTGTGCTTTAGTTTGTTACCCCGGTGAATTGGCGGATAACGGTACTCCGTGATAATCAAGTCGGTTACTTCAGTTTCCCATAATAACTGATATTCTGAGGCGAAGGTATGGACTGAAACGAGATTTTAGCAAAGCTTCACAATTGATTCCCTTCACTTCCTCAGAATGCCCTCCTTACAATCCATAAAGGTCGGTCCGAACGCATGCGATTACTTATGAGGAATAACATACCTATTGACATCTGCTGGTTAATCGAGGCAAAAGTACGATTGGCAGGTGAGTTGCCTCCAAAATTTATTGCATACATGCCTGGTTGTGGTAAATGAAATTATGCAAGAAAACGAAGAGCTCGAAGAATTTCTGTTGCTTGTCATAAGTGTGCCAGAATGAGATGCGATAAAAAACCATGTTCTTTAGGAATTGTGTCTGATAACAGGGAATATAAAATTCAATTCATTAAGGATGGCTTGAATAAAGAGTCATTTGATGATATCTTTAGTCTCTTAAAACACATCCCAGTGGATATGTACAAGGAGCGATTCTCCAGTTATGGCCATTATTCCAAAAAGAGCATGCACGATATAGTCTCGAGAATCTGACTATAAACAACTATGTTTGCCAGTTTATATGAAAACATGGATGGGAAGCATATCCTCGACCCATAGAGGGCGTTCAAACCGTTTCTGGACATAAACCAGAAGAAGATGTGAGCCATAGTCGCAACTACTTGTAAATACCCTTTTACTTCACTGTTATTTTATTTCACTGTTGTGTTATCATTTGCATTATTGTCTTTAATTATTTTATTTTATCATTGTTTCTTTTTCTTTTTTACTGTTTCCTTTTTTACTCGTGAGCCATGTGCATTACACGTTAATTGACAATGACATGCTACCTCATACACAGCTGTGACCCACTGTCACCAAGATTCTTAAATATGACTTTTTGTTAAGCACTCACAAATTATTTTTGAGAAGTATCCCAATGGCAGCTACTCCCAATAAACAATTCAAGAACATTTGTGTGCTTTCTAGATTTAACTATGACAAATATAAAGAGTTCATTGAGGCAACCATAGATCTTGGTAGAAGCATAGCAGAGAGAAAATTACACTTGGTGTATGGAGGAGGTAACCGAGGGTTATCAAAATTAGTCTCAGAAGCTACTTTTGTCAGAGGAAGTCAAGTGTTAGGCATCATCCCAAGAGCCCTAAAACCTTTGGACAGTTTGTCTGACTCACTGACTGGAGAAGAGTTAGTCGTCTCAGGTATGCAAGAAAGAATAACTGAAATACTTAATCATGTTGATGCTTTTATTTTCCTACCATGAGATCTTGCAATTCTATAGGCACTTATCACATTAGCATCTTGGGCCCATCTGTACATTCACCAGAAACTCATCGGTTTATTAAATGTCAATAACTTTTATAATGGCTTTATCACATTTCTTAACCATACAATAAAAAATTATTTCATTCCTTCCACAATGAAAAAACTTTTTATTTGTGCTCACATTGCTAATGAGCTACTTGATCTGTTATAAGCTTATAAACCAGAGCCAAGCCCCAGGACATTTGTGTTGGAGTGTCCAAATAATGATGGTAATAGTAGCCGCAGTAAGAAGTACGAATTAGATTTAACTCTCTGCTTGTAAATAGTACACCATTTATAGAGAAACGGTTATCCGTTTATTTTATCCATGATTTAACACATTTGTTTTAATTTTTGGCTAATAAATAATACATTCCAAGATCATTTCATTGATCCAAAATGTTTTAAGGGCCAGTTTAATACATGATTCATGACCTCACATGTATTCAAACAATCAATTTATATAAGCATTCAAAAGTTAATAATTTAAACACATCACTTATATATCATGCTCAAAACACTTCGTAGATATCAACAATCATCAATCAATCAATTTCAATAGACTCAATAACATGGGTAGAAATGTTAATGCAAAAATTTTATCATCCCAAGTCCATGTTGAATTTTTGAAAATTGATCTTCTCAAAGAGGTTTCGTAAAAATATTGGCAAGTTATTTTTTCGTAGAAATAAACTCTAATGCAATATCTCCTTTTTGAACATGATCTCTCAAGAAATGATGTCTAATCTCTATATGCTCGGTTCTAGAGTGCTGAATGGGATTCTTTGAAAGATTTATAGCACTAGTATTATCACACTTGATAGGAATTTGTTCAAGATTAATGCCATAGTCTCTACGTGTTTGTTTCATCGAAAAATCTTGTGCACAATAACTCCCTGCAGCAATATATTCAGCCTCAGTGGTTGAGAGTGCAACCGAATTTTATTTCTTACTAAACTATAAAACAAGTGAATGACCTAGTAAATGACAAGTTCCACTAGTACATTTCATATCAACTTTGTAACCGACAAAATCTGCATCCGAATAATAAGTCAAATCTATATAAGTTCCTCTAGGATACCAAAGGCCAAGATCTATGGTTCCACTCAAATAATAAAAAATTCTTTTTACAGCTAGCAAATGAGATTCATTGGGACATGATTGAAATCTTGCACACAAACATGCACTAAACATGATATCGAGTCTACTTGCGGTTAAGTAAAGTAAAAAGTCGATCATACCTCGATACATTTTGATATCAACTTCTTTGCCTTTTTCATCTTTGTCAAACTTGGTTGTTGTGCTCATTGGAGTGCTTTTGGTCTTTGAGTCATCAATGCCAAATCTTTTTAGTAAGTCTTTCACATACTTGGTTTGATTTATAAAATTCCTTCCTCATTTTTTTTTATTTGCAACTGAAGGAAGTACTTTAACTCTCCCATCATACTCATCTCAAATTCTTTACTTATATAAGATGAAAATTATTTACACAACAATTCATTAGTAGAACCAAAGATAATATCATTAACATAAATTTGAACAAGTATATCTTGGTTCTTATGCTTAACAAAGAGAGTAATATCCGCTTTACCTATTGAAAAACCATTATTTAACAAGAAATTCTTAAGCCTATCATATCATGCTCTAGGTGCTTGTTTTAATCAATATAATGCTTTTGAAAACTTGTAAACATGATTTGGAAATTTTTCATTTTCAAAACCAGGAGGTTGTTTCACATAAACTTCCTCCATAATATAACCATTTAAGAAAGTACTCTTGACATCCATTTGAAATAAAATGAAATCTTTATGCATGTAAATGCTAAGAACATCCTAATGGATTCTAATCTAGCTACAGGTGCAAACGTTTCATCAAAATCAATTCTCTTTTCTTAGTTGTAACCTTAAACCATTAATCTAGCTTTATTCCTTACAACCACACCGGATTCATCCATTTTGTTTATAAATACTCAGTTAATGCCTATAATGGATTGATGTTCCGGTTTAGGAACTAATTCCCACACATTGTTTCTCTGAAATTGATTTAACTCCTCTTACATTGTTATAATCCAAGATTCATTATTTTCCACATCCGCAAAGGATTTTGATTTGATTTGAGATATGAATGCAGCATGCTCGCAAGTATTTCTAAAAGATGATCTAGTTGTTATGCCATGTGAGGGATCTCTTAAGATCAAGTCTTTAGGATGAGAAGAAACATACCTCCACTCCTTGGGGAGTGATTGAGAAGTACCTACATTTTGCTCTGCATTTGTTTCTTCATGTTGCTCCTCTTCATTTCCATGTAGGGCATCCTTTTGTTTATCATTTGGTGACTCTTCTTGTAGTTCTTCATATGCATCATTATCAACAACAACTTTCTCCGCAAAAGAGGGGTTAGATTCATCAAACGCAACATGCATAGATTCTTCCACAACTAGAGTTCTTTTGTTATAAACTCTATAAACTTTGCTTGAGTTTGAATACCCAAGAAAGATGCCAACATCGGATTTTGTATCAAATTTGCCAATATTATCCTTAGTGTTCAAAATAAAACATTTGCATCCAAAAACCTTGAAATAACCAATGTTGGGTTTTCTATCTTTCCAAAGCTCATATGGAATTTTATTGAGATAGGATCTAATTAACACACGATTTAAAACATAAGAAGCGGTGTTGACAGCCCCGGCCCAAAAATATTCAAGTAAAGAATTTTCATTCAACATGATCCTAGCCATTTCTTGAATCAACTTATTCTTTCTCTCAACAACTTCATTTTGTTGTGGAGTTCTAGGTGATGAAAATTGATGCACAATGCCTAGATTATTGCAAAAGATTTAAAATGCATGGTTTTCAAACTCTCCTCCATGATCACTCCTAATGCATGCAATACCATACCCTTTTTCATTTTGAATTTTCTTACAAAATACTTTAAATGCATTAGGAGCATCATCTTTATTAGCTAAGAATAATACCCATGTGTATCTTGAAAAATCATCAACAATTACAAAAGCATAATACTTTCCACTCAAGTTAGCATACCTTGAAGGTCCAAATAAATCTATATGAAGTAATTGAAGAGGTTTTGAAATAGAAATATGATTTTTGCTTTTAAAAAAGATTTTGATTTGTTTACCAAATTGGCATGCTTCACAAATTCTATCTTTTTAAAAACCGATTTTTGGAAGACCTTTAACTAAATCATTTTTGGAAATCTTTGAAATTAAATCCATGCTTGCATGTCCTAGTCTTATATATCATAATCAACCATCATCATGCAATGAGGAAAAATATTTATCAAGGGAAGATGCACAATCTATATCAATGGTATAAACATTAACACATCTATTTCCTACAAATAAAATCTTGCCATCACATGAATTCTCAATAACACATCTATTTTTATCAAAAATAACTTTATAACCCTTATCACACAATTGACTAATACTAAGCAAATCATGTTTCAAGTTTTCAACCAAACACACATTTTCAATAAGAGTAGAGGATACATTACCCACATTTCCGATACCAATGATTTTTCTTTTTGAGTTATCTCCAAAGAATACGTTTTCCACCGTTTTTTATTTTGGTAAAACTTGAAAACCAAGAGTAATTCCCTATCATGTGTTTCGAACATCCATTGTCCAAGTACCACTTCTTATTTTCTTTTTCTTTGATCCCTGTAGAAAAAGTTTCTAAGTTTTAGGTACCCAAAACTTCTTGAGTCCTTGAGTGTCAGTAATAGTTCTTTTTGGAACCCAAACACATTTCACACCATAATATGCATTTTTTTTCACGGGACATCTATTTTTCATGTGACTATTTTGTTGTAATAATGACATACAGCTTGATTATTAATAGAGGTACTCTTCACAAAGTAATTCTCATAATACTTTTGTTTCAAATTTGGCTTATAACCAATAACTCTTTTGTCAAACACACATTTATGTGAATTGAGCATGTTATCTCTTGCCCATTTGTGAATTTTAGCAAAATTTCATTTAGCTCATTATTCTTTTTCTTAAGCACTTCATTCTCTTTTGTCAATTCATCTACATATGATTTTTCATGCTCATATGAAGTACTGTGTTTACCTTTAAAAGATGCAATCTTATCATGCAACATTTTATTCTTTAATTTTAATTCTTTTATCTTCTTATTCAAAGAATCATTGCATTTTTTCCAGGGCATTCTTTTCATTTGTAAGTTCTAGCATTTTGTTTTTAAGACATGCCTTCTTCTTACCAATTTTTATCCACTCATCATGCAATTCTTTAAAAGCATCATGTAATTCATCATATGTAGAAAGATCACTTACCTTATCAACTCCATCTAATGATTCTTCCTCAATCGCCATGAGAGCTAGATTTGTCATTTCTTGATGCTCTTCATCACCACTCATTTCCTCATCGCTATTGTCCCATGTAGCTACCATTGCTTTCTTCTTGAGCTTGTTAAGAAGAGGACATTCAGACCGTATGTGCCCAGGCTTTTTACATTTATAGCAAGTGATTGACTCTTTCTTCTCCTTTTGATTCTTGAAGTTTCTGAACTTTCTCCGCTCACTAGTTTTCTTGTAGAATTTTCTAAATCTTCTAATTAGCATAGCCATCTCCTCATCATCCAGCTCGCTTTCCTCATCACTCTCATGTTTTAAAGCTTTGAGAGTAATGCTTTTCTTTTTCTCCTCATGCCTTTTTTCTGCTGTCAAATCTTCTTCATATGAAATGAGAGAGCTAATTAAATCATCAATAGGTAAAGTATTCAAGTTTTTGGCTTCTTCAATGGCAGTCCTCTTAGGTCTCCATTCTTTTGAAAGTGAGCTAAAGATTTTCTTCACTTTTTCACTACTAAAAAAATTCTTTCCTAGGGCTCCTAGGGTGTTCACTATGTCCGTAAATCGTGTATACATAGAATACACACTTTTATTTTGTTCTATTTGGAACAATTCATATTGACGAGTGTACCTACTGATTTTTTACTCTTTAACTTGACTTGTCCCTTCATAGACAACCTCAAGTTTATACCATATTTCTTGAGCACTCTCACAACTGGATACTCTATGAAATTATTTCTTATCAAGAGTACAAAACAGAGCATTTATTGCCTTGGAGTTTAAAGACATCTTTTTCTTTTCTAACTCACTCCATTGACTTGAAGGTTTTGGAATATCATCTCCTACTTCATTTTTTGTCATAGGCATGAATGGACAATTACAAACAACTTACCAAATTTCATAATCTAAGGCTTGCAAATAAATTCTCATCATAGTTTTTCAATATGGGTAGTCATTCCCGTCAAAGAACGGTGGTCTAGTTGTGAACTGTCCTTCCCTAAAGGTTGAGTCATTTTAGGTTGTCATAGATCTTTTACTCTAGATGGTTAAGTCCTGATACGAGCACTTCGCTCTGATACCAAATGAAATAATATCTTAGCAACCCAAGAGGGGGGTGAATTGGTTTTTTAAAAATTATGTAATTCTTAAACAAAACTTAATGCAAATCTTAAACGAATTTAAAGCAATAATAAATAAATCAACCAAAATATAAAAAGATAAGGGAAGAAAGATTCAAACATAGAGATTTTTACATGGTTCGGCCAACCTTGCCTACATCCACGGCTCCAAGCACACCGAGCTTGATGATTCCACTAGTCAAGCCTTCAAGGCTTCAAGAACACTTACAATTGACTTCTTACGTGTCAATCATGTTAGCCTAAAGGGCTACACAAAATGTAATTTTGATGATAACAAACGTGTGTCTTAAGTAAAAATAATAAATATTGTATTTCACATTTTCACTAGTTTTTTAAGGATAATATTTATGCAAGTGAATCAAGTGAAATCAAGCTCAAGACACTCAACGCACAATGGCGAAATCAAGAATAAAGTTTAGAGCTCAACGGACAAATTAGTGCGATAAATTCTTGTAAAGCCGGTATGATTTAATTGATGCATGATTTAGCATTTGAAAAGTTCAAGAGATTAATTTAATTAATTACTTTTTATAAACTAAAAGGTTTTATTTTTATAAGATAAAGTACCTTGTGGTTTTGAGTAATTTGGACTTAAATGTAAAGTTTTGAAATCTTTGATTTTAATAAGTATTATTATTAAATTTTGGAGTTGGATGTTTTTACAAATATTTGAAATGTTTTGGGCCATACTATAATTTATGAATATCTTGGACTAAAGTGAAATGTTTTGAGAACTTTGAAAAATATGGGTATTATGTTGAAAAGGACTTTTTTGCGAAATAATAATATTTTTGGGGCCATATCATAATTTCAAAAAGTTTTGGAAAGACAACTATAGTTAGGAAATTCTGAAATTGTACCTATTTGCAAAGTTTTATGACATTTTAGGCCATACTATAATTATAAATATTTTGGGCTAAAGTGTAATTTTAGTGAACAGTGTTATTGTAGCAAAATTCAAAAATAACGGTAATATCACTATTCTTGAGCGGCTAGCTGGATAAATCAAGCGGCTAACCGCTTGGGCACGGGAATTTGCCTATAACGGCTAGTTTTCGGGCTTTAACTATAAAAACTCAACTCAAACTTCATTCTAAGAACTAATACAAGCAAATATAAGATCATACAACATATATTGAGCTTCCAAAACGCAAATCATCATAGATTGAATCATTGTTGAGCTATTATTTGCATATCCACTCTTAAAGAGAGTTTTTGTTGTAATTTTCATTTCTTATCAAATTGTGAGTGTATAAGTGTGAGAAACACTTGGGGTGTGAAACCCTATTGCATATATAAAGAGAGGTACTTCACAATTAAAGAAGCACAACACGGAGCATAAAGTAGAAAACCAAAATTTGGCCTCCTTTCTAGAGAACCCAGATTTGGCGCATGGTGTTATGTTGATTTGTTTAATTATTTTCTTTATTCAAGTCTTGTAATGAGATTATTTCTTTTCATCTCTATAAAAGAGTTTATATTGATCTTGGATCCTAGATATTAAAGAATTGAAGAATTGCTATTGTTTACTTTGCGAAGTGCCTCGAGAATCGAGGATTAAGAGGAGTAGCAGTTATTCAGATAAAGCAGATTCAATCTAAGGTTTAGTAAGCGGTATGGTGATAAACTATAAGTGACAATCTTATGTTTAAGGTTGAGTAAGCTGTATGATAATACACTGTAAGTGAGAGTCCTAAGTTTGGTAAATTTATAGGTTATAATGTCTTAATTAGGGATGGCAATTGAAGGCCCTTCAGGCCCAAGCCCTCCAAAAGCATGTCCATACTTAGACGACCGAGTTTGGGCCTAAAGCCCAAAGGCTTGAGCTGGGCCTGCGCTTAGATAATTTTTTAAAAATGAATTTCTAATAGAGTTTGAAATAGGGAAAAAAAGTAAATGAACAATTAAAGGGTAAATTACCCCTAGCTGACATATTTTTTGACAAACTTAAAAAAGGTGAAACATTTTTTTAAAATAAGCGAGCAGGTGACAATTCATTAACTTTTCCGTTAATTTTAATAGGAACAGTAAATTAATTATAAAATGACATTTTTGTCCCTAGAGTTAATTACAAAATGACATTTATGCCCCTATAATAGCCACAAAATGATATTCCTATCCCTAAAATTAGTTACAAAATTTTTACCCCTACTCAATTATTTTTTATTTTTTAAATAGAAAAATTTATAAAAAAAAATTACATCTAATACAATTAACAGGCTTTTTATGGTTAAATTATACAATTGTTTTTTAAAAATTTCTTGTTGAATCAAACTTTGCCGTTACAATTTATAAAAAAAAATTTGTTTGATTCAACAAGAATTTTTGAAAAAAAAATTATATGATTTAAAAAAAACCCGTTAATTACACTTAGATGTAATTTTTTTTATACTTTTTTCTATTTAAAAAATAAAAAATAATTGACTATAAGCAAAAATATAGTTTGTAACTAATTTTAGGGATAGAAATGTCATTTTGTGGCTATTATAAGGGCAAAAACGTCATTTTGTAATTAATTTTAGGGGCAAAAATATTATTTTGTAATTAATTTACTGTTCCTGTTAAAGTTAACGAAAAAGTTAACGGATTGTCACCTGCTCGCCTATTTTTAAAAAATGTTTCATTTTTTTGAAGTTTGTCAAAAAATTTGCCAGCCAGGGGTAATTTACCCACAATTAAATTAAAGATGATTAATTGATTATTCAATATATAATAGACTAATAATCAAATAAAAAAAATATAAGACTAATAATCAAATACAAAAAATATCAAATATAAAATGTAAAACCCATAATATATAAAATTAAAAAAATTTTATTTATAAAATATAAAGCCCGGGTCAAGCTTAGGATTTTCCCATGACCCCATATCCAGGCCCATCTATTATGGCCTATTAAATTTTCAGCCCATGACTAGGCCCATTCGTTGATGGGCCGAGCCAGGCCCAAACTGTTTTGCCATCTCTAGTCTTAGTCTTAACTTAATGAATTGCTTTTGATCTAGACGTGGTCTCGTCGGTATAGAATTGATTAACTTAAACCACGTAAATATCTCCATGTCATTTAATTTCTACAATTTATTGTTTTTAGCAAAATTAATATTTTTAATGCAAATGAATAGTAATATGAACAATATCCATAAACAATAACTATAAACAGTACTAGAGAATAGTAACTATGAAAAATATCTTTAAAAAATTAATTTAGTTTAATTAATTTTGTGCTTTTAATATAATTAGGTTAATTATATTGGAGCTTTTCTCGGGCTTCATTCTATAAAAGAATTTAATTAATTAAATCATTAATTAATTAGTTTTAAGATTTTAATTGCCTACATCTATTTGTAATAAATTTAAATTGCTTTCAATCTTAAATGGAAGGAAAAATTAATAACATAAATTTTTTAAGTTGATGATATGTTTATTAATACAAAATTAGACTGCCAATACAAATTTAATATCTAATTGATAAACTGAGAGAAAAAATGAATAAGAAATAGGAAGTTGACCATAATACCAACTGCCAATTGCCATGCACGTGAAACTAGGATGATTTAATGTATAATGCTTAAGAAGTTAATTAATCGTACAATGCAACTGAACTAACTTGTTTTATTTTTGGTTTTACTCCATCATTTTTAAGTGGTTTTAAGAGTTCATGTCTTTAATTTTTTTAGCAAAAGTATTTATTTTTTAATTCAACATTGAGAACTTGGTGAAAGTGTCTGAATAAAATTAAACATCTATTAAGCATTTATTTCTGAAAAATTAAATTTTTTTACCTTATTAAAACGATATATTTATTTTTTTGTCAATTAAATTTACAAGAATAAAATTATAAAAGCAATGTTTAAAAGATATTTTATTTGAAGTCAAAGGCTAGCTTCTGCAGTAACGAACATTCCTAAAGCTCAGGTCTAGGGTTTGAACTTTATTAGATGCATGAGATATACAAAAATATATTTCATTCCAAACTAACAAGATTAAAAATAAGACTATTATTCATATTAAAAAAATGCCACTTAATAAACAGATTGTTCTTCTTACTCCAATAAATTACTACGCGTACAAAGGCAAAAGCAGAAAACAATGTTTTGAAAGCGTGAAAGAGACTCAGGAATGACCGAATGGTTCAGGATTAATAAAAATTCGAGTCTTTGTATTTTATATATTTTCAAATTAATATATAATTTGTATATATCTATCAAATAAGTCCCTAAACCGGTTGTTGGCCGAACTAGACTTTATAGTTATGTTGCTTGTGCTTACTTTTCCATAAACAATGGAAAAAAAAAACGAGAGAGAAAGAAGAAATATATAACAGAGAAATGAAAGTATAAATTTTTTTAATTTTAAATTATTCTTTATGAACTCACGAAAGTTAATTGGTCAAATAAATAAGAGGGGTGAGGTGAAATTTACCATGTACATACATTATAGTGAAAATGATAAAGAGCCCTAACATTAACACAATGACAATAAAAATAATTGTGAAACTCTGTGATTTAATAGTATTAATTAGAAAATAATTTTTTTCTACTTAACAATATAATACCATATAGTTTTACAATTGTTTATCGCCATTATATGAGAATTCTTTATTTTAAATATCAATACCTTATATATAAATAGTTGAGTCTGCCACCACCTGATTAAAGATCATTCTCTTGAGAATTTAACTGGGCCAATAATATTATTCCTCATATCATTAGAATCATATATATATATATATATAAACTCAAATAAAATCAAGAGAAATAACAAAATCAATTATATATAGGGCAAGCTATGAGTAGTATTGTAATATTGCAATATTCATAACTTTATTTCACATAAAATAATGCTAAAGAGACAAAGTACGTGATAGAGCGCTCACAGAATAACTAAATGATTGGCACCAGCTAGCCTTATTACAAAATTTTAAACACCAAAAATATATTTTATGGATCGAGAACACGGAGTGATGGGGCTAGCTAAGGGGAAACATAAGCAAGTAGCTCCTGGTCATTTCCAAATTTGGCCATAACTTCTTCCTCCAAGTGAACCCATGCCTCAATTCCATCTCCAGATTTGGTGTCAATCAAATGAATTATATTCTTATAAGGCAAACGACCCCAAGCAACCCACATAGGCTTCCCCAACCCAAAATCTGCTTCGTATACAGGAAACTTACATAAACTTGAGAAGAAGCAATAACCCAATTCTCCTCTGTCAACTATTTCACCATTCGTTATGACTAAGTCGGTGAGTTCTGAGTGTTCAAGCTTCATTACTTTCAGATAATCCTTATCTACTTTGCATATAGCGTCTCTGAACTTGTTTACCATTCGATCATCATCATCATTTTCTTCTAAAACTGTTACAGCAGCTCCAATAATATTCCCAAAAGAATCGTCCGGCAGCGGTGGTTCCATCCTCTTACGCAAATTCACTAGATGGACCAGCATATAAGGTCTTTCAGGACTAATCTTGATACGAGTAGAAGCCGCTAGACGACTCCATATAAAAGCTGACAATGCCTCAACACGGGTTGGGTATATCCCGTTGTCTAACCCATATTTGTCTCTAAGAGCAGTTATCTTAGGCCCCTCAAACAGAAATTTCTTCAGCACAATTTTCTTTGGCCTAGGATCGACACTCACGCCTGAGCTGCCACCTGCATCCTTGGGGGGAAAGAGCCTGGCGGCCGCAAATTCTGGAAAAACATTTTCACTCCCGCCACGAGCAGCAGCAGCCCAGTTTTTGGTAAACGTAATCAAAGACGAAGCATCTGCTATCTTGTGAGAAATCATCACAGCAATAGCAACACTGCCACAGTTAAACATGTTAACTTGAATGGCAATGGGTAAACCATTGATACTGACAACGTCTTTTTCCTGATCAAATGGGCGAAGTTTGTTGAACTCACTTGGAAGTTCGTTGATGATTTCTGAAAGTAGGCAGCTGACTTTAGCCTCCGAGAAAACGACTCCCTCATCGTTGCAATCTACATAGCTGTTCTTGACGCGTCCGGCTAAAGGATAGTACTTGGTTAGCACATTGGACAATGATGATTTAAGAGAGTTAATGAATAGGTGGTTGTTGTTGCTAACAAGTTTGTGATCATCAAGATGATAGAAGTACAGCAAAGACATATATAATGGCGGAGCGGTTTGATCAAGATAGGAAAAGTGGTAATGGCGAAGGTGATTTGGGGTTGGGGTTGATGGTTTGATCATTTCTCTAGAGATTGTTTCGACAGTGATTTTCATTTTTACGAGGAAGAGTTAAAATACCCAATGTTTCTAATTGGCTATTTCGGCTTTCTATATTCTTAAACTATGTTGATGAGTCTATTACTTACCGCTATGAAACTTATAAATAGAGTTGTAATGGTGAGAAAAATATGGTGCATGTTTTCTCTTTTTCTAGAATAAATTAAAATTTTAGTTTCTCGAAGTTTTCTTATACTTGACTTTTGAGTATAACGAATTGACATCCTTTCTTAATTTTTAAGCCAAATTTTTTTCACTTTTTTTTTTAAATCTACCAAAAAAATAGACTTAATTGTAAAAAAGTGAAAGAAATTTAACTGAATTGCCAAGAAAATTCAAAATTAAATTTGGCCATTCATTAAACTAAGAAAGGCGAGGAAGCGAAAAAAAGAAGGGAGGATCTTTGTCCAAGTGTAATAGCTTAATATGACTTATTTTTCTATGCAAATTTTATAACAATGACTAAAGTAAGATAAGGATGTATATATATCTAGATAATGGTAAAGAGTACGGTAATTAAAATTGACGTAATACTGAATAATATTTGGTGTATATGTAATATTCATGAATATATTTACTACAATTGTACTCTTTTTTTCCTTTTTTGGCTATGTTAAAAAAATATAATGGTGGAGCGGTTTGATCAAGATAGGAAAATCGGAAATGGCAAAGGTGATTAATTGGGGTCAGAGTTGATGGTTTGATCATTTCTCTAACCATCGTTTCAGCATTTATTTTCAATTTTAGGAGAAAAACTTAAAATGACCAATGTTGCCAATTAGTTATCTAGGTTTTCCGTATTCTGAAAATTACGTTGATGAGTCGATTACTCATCGTTATGAACCTTGTATATAGAGTTGAAACTCTCTTCTTTTTGCAGGTAATGGTAAGAAAAATGTGGTAAATATTTTCTCTTTTTCTAGAATGAAATTTTAGCTTTTCAAAGTTTTTCTATGGTTGCCTTTTGAGTATAATAAGCTTAAAGATTAGAATTCATTACTAAGCTCAGTTTTTGCTTAACACTAGATTAATGGTTATAATTTTATTTTTATTTTATTTTTTCATCTATTACTTAACAATGATTGATTAAGTAGGTACGAAAAGCTCAGTTCATTTGTCCTAGTCTTAATACAACTCCTTATATTGTCAAAATTTTATTATAATCATTGATAAATTTAACATTGAATAACATAAGGATATATATATATATATATATATATATATATATATATATATATATATATATATATATATATATATATATATATATATATATATATATATATATATATATATATATATATATATATGTTCCAATCCGGAATTTAAAAATGCGGGACCGTCCAGAAAAACGCATAAACCGTGCGGTTTAAGAGCTTTAAGTTTAAACTTTTAAAACTCTGCGATTTTAAAGTTTTCCAGGACATTTCCCGCACTTTATTATCCCGGACTAAAAAACAAATATATATATATATATGTTCCAATCCGGAATTATAAAGTGCGGGAATGTCCGGAAAAACGCATCAATCGTACGGTTTAAGTGCTTCAAATTGTAAGCCCTTAAAACCCTGTGATTTTAAAGCTTTCCCGGACTTTTCCCACACTTTAGGATCTCAGATCAGAAAACGACTATATATATATATATACTCATTTAATCCCTATATTTTGAATAAGTATCCATTTAGTCCTTACATTTTGAAAAATACATTAAGACACTACTATTGCTAAATACTTTTTCGCCCTTTTTTTTCTTTGCCATTACAATAATAATACCCTTGCTTCAATTTTGAAAGCATTAATTAATTTATCCATAAAAAAATTAATTAGAAAATTGACTAATAGTTGTCAAATTAAAAGAATTAGTTTTTTTAATACCCTTGTGACATTCTTTCTAATAAGTATTTAGAGATTAGTTAATACCAGCTAACTTCGCCATGCTTAATACCTCACCAAAGCAAACATACTCTTGCAAGGGTATTATTGTAAATGTAAAAAAAATAAAGGTAAGAATATCACATATGTAATATTAGGGTTATCTTGAGATATTTTCGAAATATAAGAGTTAAAGGGTACTTAACTCAAAATATAGGGATCAAACAAATATTTGTATTATATATTCGGATGATGGTAAAGAGCATGGTAATTAAAATGGACATAATATTGAATAATACAATGTATAGATGTTGTGTTTATGAATATGTTTATTACAAAGTGTACTATCCCTCTCTCTATTTTTCCTCTTTTTTTTTGGGTATCTTGAAAATAATTGGCCATATTTCAAAAAACAAAAAATGAAAAGCTATTGCTCTTGTTCTTTTCAAAATAAGATGGATAAATTAAAATTTATTTTTTAAAAATTTTATCAAATACCAATATTAACATTTAACTTCTTAAATTATCTTCGGCTACATCAAAAGAAATATCAAATGGTTAGGGGGGAGGCAAGAAAAAGAATGGATCATGGCCCCTGTAAGAAAAAAATTAATATACTCGGAAACTAAGCTATATAATAAGAGATCATTGTAGTACATGCTTGTATTTATCAAAATGCCAAAGTATATATTCCTTTAAAATAAGCTAATTTTAATTGTAGTACATGTTCGACTCTCTTCTTCTCTCTTATATTTCCAATTAAGCGGCTCTCTCCTTTTAAAACTTTAATTCTCAATTCTCACGTTTTTTAAATTCATTCTTTGAGAAGGTTAGTTTATTATTTAGCTTCTTTGTTTAATTTTCAAAAATGAGAGATGATTTCTTGCAAATTATTAGGTTACTTAAATCGTAAAGGAATTAAATTGCAGAACCTTTAGTTCAAAATCAACAACACATGAGTTCTGTTCCCTGAAAAAATGCACAGCCAAAGTTTTGCTAATTTTTTTTTCTTATTTCTGTATTTTTATACTTTTACTTGACGAGATATTTTGAGATAGAATGTGAAAATTTTATTGAAATATAAATATTATCAAATTTATTTCTTTTGAAGTATTTTATTTTTTCGTTAATAAATGCTTATTTAAGTTAGAAATTTATATCGTTTATATGTCTTCTATGCTTTCATCTTATCTTTCTCTAACTCATCTTTGAGAATACCTGTTGTCTACAATGAAATAAAATTCAAAATAGGATCTTTTTCTTTTTTTTAAACAAAAACGTTTATAGATTTTGGATGCAAAGTTAGTATTCCTATCATTTAACACGCCGTTTATTCATTGATTCTATGAAATTATATCATTAACGATAAATCAAAAAATTATTTTTTTCTAAATACATGGGAGATTGTCAATTGATGGTACATCATTTAAGATACAGGTAATAATTAAGCATATCATTATTCATTTTTTAAGTAAGGATTTTAATTAAGGCATTTTTTGCTTTTTACATTTGATGCATAGTTGGAATTTGAAGATGAAAAAGGAGAATTATTATTGCAAATCGAGTTACAGAAATGAGCTCAGCTTAGTATTTATAGTGGAATCTAATACTTGCTGAGTACTCTAATTACAGCTAAGCAATGTAACTAATAAGTAACTAACTTTGATCTAACTGAATTCAATACAATTAATAAGTACTGATTTGTTAACTAATTGCTGCATGATCCAGCTGCATGGGAATCTCTTCATAACAGTTTTGCCATCTGGAACCTCCCAACTTCTCACGTGTACATTTCACTTTCATTCACAGACTAACTACTGGATTTACAGCTGGCTTGATTCCAGCTGGCACTCCAACGTGTGTTGCATTTGATTCAGCTTCATCAGCTAATTCAACACCCCTTCTCGAACTTAAGTCTTTTGGAAAGACTTTAAGTTTGCTTTTGAAGAAGCTAAATTTAGGATATGTAAGAGGTTTAGTTAATATATCAGCAACTTGATCATTTGTAGACACAAAAACAATTTCAACCTCTTTCCTCTCAACTTTGTCTCTTACAAAGTGAATATCTATTTCTTACAAAGTGAATATCTATTTCAATGTGTTTATTCTTAGAATGCATTACTGGATTTGTAGCTATAGCAACTGCACTTGTGCTGTCACTTAGCAGTAGTGGAGTACTCTGAAGTCTGATGTCTAGTTCCTTAAGAATTGAGCAGATCCAAGTCAATTCTGAACAAGCCAATGCCATAGCTCTGTATTCTGACTCTGCTGATGATTTTGATATTATGCTCTGCTTCTTTGAACTCCAGTTGATTAAGTTTTCACCCAGAAAAACACAGTAGCCACTAGTTGATCTTCTGTCGTCAATATCACCACCCCAATCTGCATCAGTATACATTACAAGATCCAGAGAATCAGATCTCTTGAAGGTTAAGCCATAATCTATAGTTTCCTTGAGATACCTTAGTACTCGTTTGCAAGTAAGCCAGTGAGGTTGTAAAGGGTTAGCCATGAATTGACTTAGCTTGTTTACAGCATATGCAATTTCAGGTCTTGTTAACACTGCATACTGTAATCCTCCAATAGCTTTCCTGTATTGAGTTGCATTTGTAAAATCTTCACCCATGTTTTTACTAAGCTTTTCTGTTGTGGCCAAATGAGTATCAGTTCCATTGCATTCTTTCAAGTCAAACTTGGCAAGCAGATCTTTTATGTACTTTGACTGGGATAATACTAAAGTATCATCATTTTTAATCACTTCAATACCAAGAAAGAAATTAAGATTCCCCAAGTCTTTTTAAGAGCAAAGGTGCTGCTAAGGTTATTGATAAGTTGTTCTATTTCAGCATTATTGTTTCCAGTCACTATTATATCATCAACATAAATCAACAGCATAATCACATCATTCCCACTTCTTTTAAAAAATAAGGATGTGTCTGATCTGGTTCTAGTAAATTTCCAAGACTCCAGAACTGACTTGAGTTTATCAAACCATGCTCTTGGTGCCTACTTCAATCCATAGAGAGCCTTTGTCATCTTACACAAATGATTTGGATGCTCTAAATTTTCAAAGCCTTCTGGCTGAGGCATGTAAACAGTTTCACTTAGCTCCCCATTGAGAAATGCATTGTTGATATCTACTTGTCTCAGCTTCTAGTTGTTTATAACAGCAAGACTTAGTATAATCCTTATGGTTGCTGCCTTGACAACAGGACTGAAAGTTTCTTGATAATCAACCCTTTCTGTTTGTAAAAGCCCTTTTGCCACCAAACGAGCTTTGTATTTGTTGATTGATCCATCTGGATTTTGCTTCACTCGATAAATCCATTTGTTCCCAACCAACTTCATATTTTTTTGAAGAGGAACTAAACACCATGTCTGATTTCTCATTAAAGCACTGAACTCTTCCTGCATTGCTTGTTTCCACTGATGGTTATTCAAAGCTTCAGCTACACTTGAAGGTGTGTCAAGAGACAGGGACTTTTCAGTGTTGTACAATTTTGGTTTGAATATGCCATTTTTGGCTCTAGTTGTCATAGGATGTGAAGGTCCAGGTTGATATATAGGCTGAGATGTTTCTGGAATTTGAGTGTTTGGTTCAAAATGATTTGAAAAAGAAGTTTGTTGGGATTCAGGTGTGCTGATTTCATTATCATGCATTGAATTTATTTGTTCAAGGTTGTTGTTAGGATTTTGTTCATTAGAAGGATCATCTAAGTTAGTTGTGTCTTCTAATGAACTTGTACTTGCTGCTATTACCTCATAATTTTGGGTTTCTGAAGGAAATGATATTGAGATAAACTTGCTAAATGTGTTTGCAGGTTCTGGTGTACGAGTGGACTTTGAGACTATGAAACTTGGATCATTTTGGAAAGGGAAAGAATTCTCATTGAAGTTGACATGTGCAGCAATATAAATTCTGCCATTTGAGTTTAGACACATATAACCCTTGTGCAAGTTACTGAAACCTAAATGAACACATTTTGAGGTATGAAAATTAAACTTATGACTATTGTATGGTCTTATGAAAGGGTAACACTCACAACCAAAGGTCTTAATTTGAGAATAACTTGGTTTCTTGGAATAAAGGGCCTCAAAAGGTGTTTTGTGATTCAATGTAGGTGTACTGATTCGATTGACAAGATAAATAGCATTATAGAATGCTTCCCACCAAAACTTAAGAGGTATATCAGCTTGAGCAAATAGTGTCAGTCCAGTTTCAACAAGGTGTCTGTGTTTCCTCTCAGCCTTCCCATTTTGGTGGTGTGTATAAGGGCAAGAATATCTTATAGTTATTCCTTCATTTCTGAGGTAAGGTTCAAAAGCTCTGTATTCCCCTCCCATGTCACACTAAAGTGTTTTGATTTTCAGCTCTAGGCTTTTTTCAATTTGGTTTTTAAAGACAATGAAAGCTGACAGTGCTTGAGACTTACTAGCTAATCCATAAATCCAGGTGTAGTTAGTTTTGTCATCAATGAAAGCAATGTAATATTTGAACCCCTGGTTTGAAATGGTTTGTGCTGGACCCCAAAGATCACTGTGAATAATCTCAAGGGCAGTAGATGATTTTGATTCACTACTTTTGAAAGACAGTCTGTGCATCTTTCCATATTGACAGGCTTTGCAAAAAGACAACTCAGACATTTTATTGCCAAACGAGATATTACAAGCTGATAATGTTTTCCTAAGATCAGAAACATTTGGATGACCTAATCTCATGTGCCAAAGATCAAGAGTTTGGTTGATTCTTTGATCTTTACAGCTTGTACAAAGTTCTTTAGAAACAACAGACATCATGGACTCTGGTTTATTTATTTTACAAACTGAAAGTAGACTAGAATGTGAAACTGAAGATAATAAAATAGACTTGACTTGAGAGTGATTTAGAGGCAGGTTCAGCAGCTTGTACAGTCCATCTTTAGCCACACCTTTCATGAGAACAATCCCCCTTCTCTTATCCTTAACAACACAATATGTTTTGTCAAATTCAATGCATATATTGTTATCACTCAAGAGTTTTGATATGCTAATTAAATTTTTGGTTATTTGTGGTACAAAAAGAATGTGGTTTAGTTTAATGTATTTCTGGATATCAGGTTCAAGTGTGCAAAGCAATGTATAACCAACAGAAACAATTTCAAGTTTTGAACCATTACCTACTGCAAGCTGGTGATTTCCTTTGTACTCAGAACTTATGCTTAAGTTGTTGAGATTATTAGTAACGTGATCTGTTGCTCCACTGTCAAGATACCAGCCTCCACTTTTAGTTTCTGCACTTTCAGCCACATAAGCACTTCTTTTGTTCCCTACAACATTAGGCACATAGTTTTTCTTAAACCTATACCAGCAGTTTACAGCAGTGTGATTCTTCCTGAAGCAGATCTGACATGGTCCTTTAGGTGTTTCTTCATCAATGTGAGCTTTTCCTTTCATTTTCTCCTGTGCTGGATTAAAATTGCCTCCACCAGAATTACTTCCATATTGCCTTCCATTCTGATTGGTAACATTTCCAGTGTTATTGAAATTTGGTTGCCAATTTCTCCTCTGGTTTCCCCTGTAGTAAGCAATGTTTGCTTGAAAATCCATTCCACTGACAGAATTCTGATGTTCAATCCTACTTTCTTGACTCAACAGCATGCCATAAACCTCTGATGGAGTTATGCTTTCTGATTTAGCATTGATTGTAGCAACAATGGAGTCATACTCAGGTCCAAGCCCAGCAAGTAAACACAATACAAAGTCATCATTACTCATATGATTTCCAGCAGCTCTTAGTGGATCCAGATTCAACATCATCTTAATATAATATTCATGAATACTCATCGATCCCTTTTCTAGTTGTCTGGATTTGAGTTCTTAAGTGAAGAACTCTTGACCGAGACCTAGCACCAAACTATTCAGAGAGTGTTTGCCATACCTCTAGAGATGAGCTTGCTCCAATGACAGCACTTAACACTTCTTCACTCAGAGTTGAAAGCAGCCAGCTCATGAGTTGTTGATAAGCTTTTCTCCAGATTTGAAACTGCGGATTTACCACAGTGATCACAGTTTGATCGTTATCGACATTAACAACCATTCTACTTGGAGGATGATAGGACTTAGGGCTAAATTAGGGCTAACTTTTATTGATTAAATCAAAAGAAAATAAACAATCAATCCTGACCTACAATTCGAGAGGTAGGTCAATCACTCCCAAAACTCCTAATGGTTCCTAATACCAGACAAAACTCAACATAAACCCTAAATGACTTCATAATCTCTTATTTATAGCTAAACCCTAATTAATAATAAAGTTATTAAATTGCCCCTGCCCCTAAAATTACTAAACAGCCCCTGCCCCTTTATATTTGCGCCTAACATAAATTTTTATCGGCCTTAGTAAGCATAGCACGGCTCGGATTTCCTGCTTCAGTCCCTTCATAAAATTCCCTTCCAACACTGCCTTTGAGATGTCCACTAGACATCCCGACAACAGCTCAAACTTTTTCCTATACTCCATGACCGTTCTCTCCTGGGTCAAGGCAAAAGTTCATGCAAATCCCCTTCTTGAGTGGCCTAAAATCTCTCCAATAGCCGGTCCTTAAATTCACCCCACGACCTCAATGGTTGTCGTTGTTCTCGCCATTGAAACCATGCAAGTACCTTTCCCTCCAAACATAATGTCGCTGCCATTAATTTTTCCCTCTCTGAGAGTCCATTGATGGTGAAATAGCACTCTACCCTATACACCCCTCCATAAGCATCCTCGCCTTCGAAAATAGGCATTTTCAGTTTTCTTACCCTAGAATCCGCTCCAAATTAAGTCTGACCCGCCCAATTTCGTGCCATTAGAGGTCGCCAAACTCCCGAATCTACTCTAGTGTCTGCAAATCCCGAAGACCCAACCTAAAATTCTCCTTGCCCAGCCCCATATTGGGCTGAAATCCCTCGCCCAACTGCATTCCTGTCATAACCGCTTCCTTTCTTGCAGATAACCCCTCTTCCTGGCCATCTGCCCCTAAATACGACCTGTCCAGACCCAAAATCGCCCTGCCCAGGCCCAAATCGAGCCTGCCCTGGCCCACAGCAGCCCTGCCCAACCCAAAATTCGGCCTGCCCAGGCCGTGTCTCACCCCCAAATGCCGCCAAGTCGCCAAGCCCGTCCACCCCCGAATCTTGCGTGCCCCATTCCAATGCCGAAGCACCGATTCCCAACCCTAAACTACCTCCTCCAGCCGCGTAACCCTCAGATCCACCGTCCCCTGCCGCAACCCAGTGTCCTTTGCCACACCCAACACTAGGAAAGGCTCCCATAGGCCGTAAGTACCCTAGGCTAACCTCCCTGCCACCAAATCCGCCGTGAACTGTTGCCCCTGGCTGTGCAAGATTGGTGGTTTTCGTGTTGCCCGATCCTTCTACCACCACACCGTTTTGGCATGTTGATACTGCCAATGGTCGGTTGAGGTGGAGATCTATCAATTTCAACAACATGGCTTCAAGGGATGAAAATTTTTGTTAAACGTTATTAAATCGCTTGGCAATGGTGGCCTTGAGCGATCCAATCTCCACTTCCAATTTTTCTTCAAGTGCGTCCACTTTCTTTGATGCCATTGTCTCAGGATTCTTGCTCTGATACCACTTTGATAGGACTTAGGGCTAAATTAGGGCTGACTTTTATTGATTAAATCAAAAGAAAACAAACAATCAATCCTGACCTACAATTCGAGAGGTGGGTCAATCTCTCCCAAAACTCCTAATGGTTCCTAATACCAGACAAAACTCAACATAAACCCTGAATGACTCCATAATCTCTTATTTATAACTAAACCCTAATTAATAATAAAGTTACTAAATTGCCCCTGCCCCTAAAATTACTAAACAGCCCCTGCCCCATTATATTTGCGCCTAACATAAGTTTTTATGGGTCTAACAGAGGATTCTTAGTATTATCAGTCAGATCTTCAAGTTCGTTTGCATTGATCGTAGCAATAACTTGAGATCGCCATACAGGTAATTGTTGTTTGTAAGCTTGATCGGAGTATTGAAAATCAGAGAGTTAACTGATGAGTTGTTGATTGAGTTTGTGATTGGATTTGCAGTTGAGCTTGAAGCTCGAGTGCTTGTAGCTTGAAATTCATTATTTGCCATTTTAACGACTGGCTCTTATACCAAGTTGGAATTTAAAGATGACAAAGAAGAATTATTATTGCAAATCGAGTTACAGAAATAAGCTCAGCTTAGTATTTATAGTGGAATTTAATACTTGTTGAGTACTCTAATTACAGCTAAGCAATGTAACTAATAAGTAACTAACTCTGATCTAACTGAATTCAATACAATTAATAAGTACTGATTTGTTAACTAATTGCTGCATGATCCAGCTGCATGGGAATCTCTTCATAACAGTTTTGCCATCTGGAACCTCCCAACTTCTCACGTGTACATTTCACTTTCATTCCCAGACTAACTACTGAATTTACAACTAGCTTGATTCCAGCTGGCACTCCAACGTGTGTTGCATTTGATTCAGCTTCATCAGCTAATTCAACAATGCTTAATACAACATATTTCAAATAATATATTTCATGTGGTACTAGTCGCGTCCCACTTAAGACTGATGTTAATGTGATGCATGTTTCTTCTTTATTGCTATCTAATCTTTCTTTCACCCATCTTTTGAGAATAGCGATGGCCACAACGTAAAAAAATCCTAACTGTAGTAAAATTTGGGTAAATTGATACTTTCAATTAATTAACATTTTGTGCATGTCCTGACTTTAAGGCGAACATTTTAAACTAATAAATTTATAAGTACATTATTGAAACATGTTTGTAGTTTCATTTAGAACCCGTCAATATATAAATTAATAATGTATTAATATGCGATTAAATCTATACAAATAATCAATCAATATTTACATGCTAACAGGAAATTAAATCGATTGATTTACATTATGCACTCTTGATCATATAGGAGATTAAAAAAGACTATCGTATCTCCTAAAGGATTTTGGACGATTGATGCCCTGAGATTCGATAAATAATTTTAAAGTAAATTGAAGATTGATTAAACAAAAATATGTTTGATTGAGAGAAGGAAGCCGATTTTAACATGGCATGGGAACCGTGACAATCTATCTAAGGATGGCAATTTTCTCCACAAACATTTATTTGTTTGCTAAAACTACTTGTTGAGGTTAATTTTGCGAGTAATAGGTAGACTTAGTAATATAAATTAAAACGCATTGCACATAATGGGTGAGCTTGGTAAAGAAGGAAAGCTGGCAGATATCCACGTAGGTAACTGATATCCCACAATAATTTTATTTTTAATATTTAAACATAAAAGTTTACAAGTTAAAATTAAAAAAAAATGTTAGACTTAATCCTAATTTCCTAAACCTAAAAGCAACCAGCTGCAACTACTCCCATCAAGCAAACATAAAAGTTTACATTCCATTCTTGGGCATGCAGTCGCGTACCACGTCACCTCTCTATGCTGTGCTATTATCCTTTAACCTTAATGATGACAACGTTTATAAAAGATATGCTGTCTTTGGCATTTTACAACATCAATTTGTTAAATTATGCCGTTGATATTGTGCTGTACACAGCCAATTTTGTTGAAGTGGTGATCTTGTCTGCATCCAGCCTGGAAAACTCAAGATACCCAATGTTGCTAATCGGCTGTAATTGTTTAAGTTGCCTCAATTCTTTCAAAGTCATGGTTGGGCGGTGCCAAACCATGAACATTTCTCAAATTGGCCACCCAAAATTAAAGTCCAAGGAGGTGCCGCCCAAGGAAAATAAAAACAAAAGGGAAAAAGAAGAAAGAAGACAAATGAGGAAGAAGAAAAAGAAGAAAGAGGAAGAAAAAAAATGAGTGCCGGGCCAAAAAAGAAGAAGAAAAAAATAATAATATTATTATAATAAAGCATGAACAGTAGCCAAGTTTTGGCTATAAAAAGAGGCTCCTCCTCTTCATTTCTACATCCAATTTTGTGAGAAACAATTCCTGCAGAGCAGAGAGTTTTGAAGAGCTTAAATAATAAAAGCTCTTGTTTTAGTGTTTGAGAGTTTGGGTGTATTGGAGTTTTGGGTAGTGAGACAAAATATCACAATACTTGTAACTCCTTTTCACTAGTAAAATATTTTCTTTCTGTTTTCGCCCGTGGATGTAAGCTAAAAGCCGAACCACGTAATTCATGGTGTCCTCTTTTGTGTTTATTATTTATTTTCTTCCAATTTTATTTTAATTGTATGTCTACTTCACTTATCAATTTCCTAACAGTGGTATCAGAGCTATTGGTTATATTTTTTGGAGTCGAATACTGTTCACATAAGGGGTATTGTTCACGTATACAGTACTATTCACATATACAGTATTGTTCACGTATACGATACTATTAACATATACGGTACTATTCACGTGAAACGGTGGGAGCGATCCTTGTATTGGCGGTGCAAAGCAGGGAATAGTGGTGTGAGTAAAGCAACTGTGTGGTTTTGTACATGTTTAGGAAAGTTTTGTCACAAAGGCGGTAAGAGCCTAAGGAGTCTAGGTTTTAAATGAGACCGTTGTGACCCCTCTAGTCTTTCCTGAAAACTTTCCTGGTGTGCATATTCACACATACTCACAACTATTCGAGGTGATACACTAGTTTGTGTACAATATTTATCAACAAAATGGCTGCAAAGTATGAAATTGAGACGTTTAACGGAAATAATTTTTCGTTGTGGAAAATGAAGATGAAAGCTGTATTGAGGAAAAATAATTGTTTGACAACAATTGGAGAAAGACTCATGAAGATAACTGATGACAAGTGGAACGAGATAAATGGCAACGTCATTTCTAATATACACTTGGCACATGCAGATGGAGTATTATCCAGTATGGCAGAGAAAAATACAGCGAATGAAATATGGGATACTCTCACAAAATTGTATGAGGCTAAGTCATTACACAACAAAATCTTCTTAAAGAGGAAACTCTATATTCTTCGAATGGCGGAATCTACAATGGTGACCGACCACATCAACACCTTGAAGACTTTGTTTTCACAACTCACAACGTTAGGTCATAATATATAGGAAAATGAACGTGCAGAGCTTTTACTTCAAAGTCTACCATATTCGTATGATCAACTCATCATTAACCTGACAAACAACAATCCAGAGGACAGTTTGGTTTTCGACGATGTTGCAGCCTCCGTATTAAATGAGAAGAGCAGGCGGAAAAATAAGAAAAACAGACAAGCAAGTTCGCAGCAAGCGGAGGTGCTATCAGTGACGAAAGGGAGATCAACGGAACGTGGCCCCAGTGGGAGTCACAATCATGGTAAATCAAAATTTAGAAGTAAGAAAAATGTTAAATGCTACAATTGTTGTAAGAAATGGCACGTCAAGAAAGAGTGTTGGAATAACCAGAAGATAAAAGAGGGTAAAGAACCTGAGTCATCAAATGCTCAGGGGTGTGTAGCAAGTACCTCGGATGATGGCGAAATTCTCCACAGCGAGGCAACAACTGTTTCAAAAGGCAGAAAATCACTATCTGATGTCTGGCTTATAAATTCAGGAGCTACCTGACACATGACCTCTCGGAGAGAATGATTCCAGACATATGAACCTATCTCAGGAGGATCTATATATATGGGTAATGATCATGCCTTGGAGATTGTTGGCATTGGTACTATTAAAATAAAAATGTTTAATGGTACAATTTGCACAATTGGGGAGGTACGACATGTCAAATGCCTGAAGAAAAATCTATTGTCTTTAGGACAAATGGATAGTCATGGGTACAAAACTCATGTGGAGAATGAAATTATGAAGATTATTAAAGGTGCGCTTGTATTAATGAAGGCAGAAAAGATCGGTGCTAATCTATTCATGCTTAAAAGAGAAACACTATAGGAGGCTGATGCGTGTGTCGCGTCAAATGAAGAAGAGTCAACGATAATGTGGCATCTCAAACTTGGCCACATGACAAAACAAGGTTTGAAGATTCTTTTTGAACGAAAATTACTTCCAGGGCTCAAATCGGTAAGTTTACCATTTTGCTAGTATTGTGTTATAAGTAAACATCATAGATTAGATTTCAGTAGATCTATTATTAGAAGTAAATGCATTCTAGACTTGATTCATTCTGATGTTTGGGAATCACCAAATATATCCATGGGAGGTGCAAAGTATATGGTGAATTTCATTGATGATTATTCTAGGAGATGTTTGAAATATAAGTGTGCAACCCAAGAGGGGGGTGAATTGGAATTTTAAAAATTATCCTAGCAAATCCACACAATAAGCAATCTAATGTCTTAATAAAAATTAAAAGCAATAAGTTCAATAAAAGCACAATAACTAATGAGTAAGGAAGAAGAGAAACAAACACACGAATTTTTACGTGGTTCGGCAAATCCCGCCTACGTCCACGCCTCCAAGCGATCCAAGCTTGAGGATTTCACTATCCAAGCCTTTCCAAGGCTTCAACCGTTTACAATTGACTTCAAGGTGTCAATGAACCTTTACAACAAAGAGATTATCTCCCAATCTCTTCACTCAAGTGTCTCACACACTCAAACTCTTACAATTGAGATGAAGACATGAAAGTTACGTTGAAACTCACTCAATGAGTAGATATTAAAAAATGAAGAACAAGGAATGATTCAATGTTTTGTGTTTTGTAAGTTGAAGGCTCAAGATATCTCAGGTGCTTTTTGTTTATGCTTGTTGGAGAACTTGAAAATGAGTTGGATTTGAGTTTATATAGTTTGAGCTAAAAAAACTAGCTGTTATGCACATTTTGGTCATAACCGGCTTACCGTTTATGGACATCCGGTTAGCCGCTTAATGTTACCGTTATAGCCACAATTTTAAATTTCTGAACATCCAGTATGCCGCTTTGTCAAATCCGGATAGTCGTTTATGTTCCAGAAGCTTACTGCCCAACAATTGGATTACCGTTTGTCAGGATCCGGTTAGCCGCTTTCAATTCGGATAGATTCTGCCCAAAATATGGCTTGCCGGTTTTTCACATCCGGTTAGCCGCTTGCTACAGTGACTGCTACAGTGAATTATTTTTTAAAATTATATTTTTACCCCAAAACTTTATAAAATTATATTATGACCCAAAACATTATGAAAGTTTGCAAATATGTCCAATTTCAGAATTTTAAATAATGCTTTGTCAATCCCAAAACTTTCTGAAATTATGATTTCGCCAAACTATGTGAAATTATAGAATGACCCAAAAATATTTAAATAGTTTCAAATAGGTCCAAATCTGGAATTTAAAATACTATCAAAGATTTTAAAATACTTTCATTTTAGTCCAAGATACTTTAATTCCATAACATCATTTTCTTATTATAAAAGCGCAATTCATAAATCTTTACTTAATCAATACATGTGGTTTGTTATCATCAAAATCAATACTTATAGTCATATAGACTAACAATCTCCCCCTTTTTTATGATGACAAAACACGTTATAAAAAATTAATCTAGTTATGAAAAGCTCCCATTTAATCAATGCAAGGTTAAAAAAAAATTGATTTGAAAATTATTTAAAACAGACTCCCCCTGCATGCATGCATACTCCCCCTGGATACATGCATATTTTTATAACACTTTTTATAACACATAATAATTATTCTCCTCCTTCACCATCAAAAAGAATAAAAGAATAAGAGAATAAGAGAATAAGAGCTCCCCCTATCAATCATCAAAATCGCAATATAAGCACATTAGTTCAAAAATATCCATAAGCATAAGGAAATCCATATAATCCATAACAAACAATCAAAACAAATCCATATTATCCAAAACAAAACCATATCATCCAAAAAAAATACATAATCCAAAAGCATAATAACCATCCATAGAGTCGAAAATAAAATAACATAATGCAGTAAATGAAATGTAGGTGTGTCCAAATACAAGCATAAGAAAACTACTCAGGTGGTGAGGATGGAGGTGGATACGGATATGGAATGCCAAAGTGCTCAAAGAGAAGGCATTGTCAATGAATAAACTGCTGTTGAAACTCAGTCTGCCGCACTGAGAGTGTCTGCACCTCATCCATAAGCTGCTGAAGAGTAACATCTTCAGAGGTAGGAGGCTGTGGAGGTGATGAAACGGATGCAAAGACATCAGGAGCTGAAGCAATCATGGGAGGATCTCGGCATCTACGCTGCCCCCAAAATGAGAGTGAGAAAATGGGTAGCTGATCGGCTAGAACCACAGTATTAAGTGGCCGATCATCACTTGGAGCAAGAAAGGTAAACTTGTTCTCAGCGTATTTGACCCAAGTGCCATTTTTCCACTTAAAGCCTAAGCCGAAAATAGCATCATCCCCGATACCCTTAGACGGTCTACACGACGGTTCTTTAATTGGTACATCAAAAAATTTCAGGATTCGGGTAATGAAATGACCATATGGAAGGGAGCGGGTAATCAACTTAGGTATACTGAGCATGTTTCGGACAATGGTATTTCCTAAGTCGACTTGACGATGTCTAAGAATACAATCAATTAACGTGACATCCATATGAGAGACCTCATCCAAATGGCCTGATCTAGGAAGGACAATACTCTGAATAAAACGAAGTAATATCCGAGTTTGAAGACAAAGACATTGGGTGCGAAAATGGATAGTACAATCTTCATCAGAAAGGTCGACACGACGACATATATTCTTAACAGCATCAATATAAACATAGTCATCAATGTCAGGAGGTTTCCTAGGTGAAAAAATTCCTAGGCCATCATCAGAAGATCCTAGGATGGAGTTCAACTCCGAATCATCAAACTCAATCAAAACTCCTCCAACTGTGGTGATTACTCGATTCTATTTCTCCGCGGAACAATCCATATTCGAGTAAAACACTTTCACCAAGTCAGGATATACATTTTCCTCAACAACAAGTGAATTAAGCCAACCAACATCTTCCAACAATTGCAATAAAGTTCTATTGCTAATACTAAGATGATTTAACCAATCCGGTAAAACAAAAAATAGTTTGGAGTGCCTCACGAGTCATGAACTGTTGGTGAAATCGTTTGGCTAGATGTTTCTTGTTCTGAAAGTGTGTGGACTCGAAATTGGAGTGATCGGAGGTGCCCCCTGCTTGCCGTGACCGGTTGGTTGGTTGAACCGGTTCTTTGCCTTTTCTTCGAACCGGCCGAGAGCTTGACATTTTGATTTTGATGGATTTGGAGTTGAAAAAGATAAAGAGAATGAAGATGATGAAGATTGAAAGAGATTTTGAGAAGCAATTTGAATAAAAAAACGGCTTGAGAGTGAGAAATTTAGAGAGAGAAAAGTTCGGTTAAACCCTAGGTTGAAATTCGGATCTAGGGATTTAGATGTTGAAAATGAATTTTGAGGATGGTTTTGAGTACTTAACGAGATGGGGAATGATTTTTTAGACTCAATTTGATGCGAGAAAGGAAGAGGATGATGGATTTTGGAGTGAGAAAGAGAGAGAAGCAAACGATTTTTAGAGAGAGAGGGAGATCCGGAATGCCGAATGAGTGAGGAAGATGAACAAAACTAAAATCCCTCGAATCCGGCTTGCCGGATTTCACTAACCGGCTAGCTGGTTAGTGACCAGAAACTACAAAGCCGAAAACGGCTTACCGGTTTGACTTGAACCGAAAATCCGGTTATGCTCCAGCAAGTCCTTCACTCGAATCCGGTTTTCTGGATATCACAAACCGGCTTGCCGGTTGGATCCAAAAGATAGCACATTAAAACCGGCTTACCGGTTTCCTTAACCGGTTGGCCGAATGAATCCAGAATGTTGCCAAAGTGCAGCTCGAATCCGGATTTCTGGATTTAAAGAACCAGCTATCCGGTTAAATCCAGTGAAGGCCATACGCGAATTCGATTTTCCGGATTGATAATCCGGTTATCCGAATATTGACCCGAGAGCAACCAAAGATAATGCAGCTCACCGATTTGAAAAATCCGGTTATCCGAAATTTGTTCCAAGAGAAATTAACAAGAAAAAAGGTTTTCCGGATGAGAGAAAGTGGTATACCAGTTTAGACTAGGAAATCTATTTGGCTCCAATTAATTTTTGGCAAGCTCTTCTACTTGTATGACACACACCATTTTATTTTTGGCTTTAAAAATTGATTAATTTTAAATCATTGTGAGATTTAAAACTTTTCAATAAGCCATTTAATGCATGAAACATAAAATTATAAGCATACCAAGCTATCTCATTCATGAAGCATAAATCCATATAATAATAAACATATCAAGCTATGTAGTAAAATATAGATTAAGATTCAACAATCATCATTCTAAGCTCATGTCTTATCTTTATAAAATGCTCTTCGCAAAGAGGTTTTGTAAAGATATCCGCAAGTTGATTTTCAGTGGAAACAAATTTAATTACAACATCTCCTTTTTTAACATGATCTCCAAGGAAATGATGTCTAATTTCTATATGCTTAGTCCTAGAATGTTGAATGGGATTCTTGGAAAGATTTATAGCACTAGTATTGTCACACAATATAGGTATTTGATCAAGTTTAATGCCATAGTCTCTAAGGGTTTGTTTCATTCAAAGAATTTGTGCTCAACAACTACCTGTGGCAATATATTATGCCTCGGTGGTTGAAAGCGCAACCGAGTTTTGTTTCTTACTAAACCAAGAGACAAGTGAATGACCTAGGAAGTGATATGTTCCACTAGTACTTTTTCTATCGACCTTATATCCAGCAAAATCGGCATCCGAATAACAAGTTAAATCAATATGAGTTCCCCTAGGATACCAAAGGCCAAGATTAATTGTGCCAATCAAATATCGAAAAATGCATTTGACAGCAAGCATGTGTGACTCTTTAAGACAAGATTGAAATCTAGCACACAAGCATACACTAAACATAATATCAGGCCTACTAGCAGTCAAGTAGAGTAAGGATCTGATCATACCTCGATATGTCTTGATATCAACTTCCTTACCTTTCTCATCTTTGTCCAGCTTGATGGTAGTACTCATAGGAGTGCTCTTTGTCGTTCCATTATCATAGCCAAATCTTTTGAGTAGATCTTTCACGCACTTGGCTTGATTTATGAAAATTCCTTCCTCGTTTTATTTGATTTGAAGTCCAAGGAAGTACTTCAACTCTCCCATCATACTCATCTCAAATTTTTTGCTCATACATGATGAAAAATCATTACACAACAACTCATTAGTAGAACCAAAAATAATATAATCAACATAAATTTGAACAATAAGTATATCTTGGTTCTTATGCTTAACAAAAAGAGTTGTGTCCGCTTTTCCCATCGAAAAATCGTTATCCAACAAGAAGTTTTTAAGCCTATCATACCAAGCTCTAGGTGCTTGTTTTAGACCATACAAATCCTTGGATAGCTTATACACATGATCTGGAAATTTTTCATTTTCAAAACCAGGAAGTTGTTTCACATAAACTTCCTCCATAATATAACAATTTAAGAAAGCACTCTTGACATCCATTTAATGCAAAATAAAATCCTTATGACATGCATATGCTAACAACATCCTAATGGATTCTAACCTTACTACAGGTGCAAAAGTTTCATCAAAATCAATTCCTTCTTCTTGGTGGACTGTCCTTCCCTAAATGTGGAATCATTTTGAGTTGCCATTGATCTTTAGCTCTAGACGATTAGGTCTAAATAAGAGCACCTCGCTCTGATACCAAATGAAATATAAGTGTGCAACCTGACACAACTTAAAAGTAAATTTTAACTCCCAAGTATAAGAGTGTCTTGTTGTATTATAACTCGGTGAGTCCGAGGTCGATCCACAGAGAAAAGATTTAATTAGTTTATTTTATTTTATCTAAAAATTGAAATTAAAAATTGAATATAAACAACTTAATTTAAATGAAACTATGGAATTGAACTAGTTAGGGTTATGGATCCACTCTTAGAAATAAATAAAACTTAATAAATTCTTTTTGCCAATTTGTTTTAGATTTATTACTCAAAAGATTAATTATACAAATTATTATTATTTTCCCTTTAATTTTATGATGGATTAAGTATTTATTGTGCCAAAATTTAATTTGTCTACAATAAGTCAAAATACCATTTCACCATGCCTTATATTAAGATCTTAAGAATTTATTGTGCCAAATTCATTTGTTTGTCTACAATAAATCAAATTTTCAAAATATAAAACATGTATAAAATTAAATAGAAAATAATTTAATTTATAAAATTAAACATAGAATTTGATTAAATCATATTTATTTCTTAAGAGTTTCACCTTCCCCTAACTAATATTATTTAGTTAAGCATAATTAAAATAAAAAGAAGTAGTAAAATTGAATTACTTATAATTAAAAGAAATAAAAACAACTAAAATTGGAAATAAAACTAATTTTATTAATGAAAATAATTATACAAAATATTAAAAACACACCTGGAAATCAAGATTATAAGGAGATGGAGAGAATTTGAGAAGAAGAGAGTTGTAGAGAGATGATTAAAACATAAAAATGAGACTCTATTTATAGAAAAATAAATTCATAATCCAGTGCTTTGCGGTCCATCATAGGCTTCATGCATGTGCTCCTCACAACCCTTAGATCAAGATCCAATGGCTGGTCAAACTTCAAAAGTCAACATCACACATGGCATCATTTGACTCGTCCGATTTACCCAAAGAACGGTTGAGATTTGGCGGGTTAATGGGTGGATCGGGTCGACCCAAATACAAAGATTCGGATCCTCCAACTTGCTTCACCAACCATTGCCACGTGGCACAATCATGGCCATTGAATCATGAACGGTTGAGATTTAGTCAAGATTGCCAATTATCCCATGCACTCATATCTATTGTAAGCTCATTTCATCATCCAATCAGTGCTCGGTCAACAGGAAAAGTCAACTTTTTTTACACAAGCCCAATTTTAAGCCGATCTTGACTGATCTTAAGGTTTTCGGACCTCCGGAATCCAAATTTGACCTCCGTTTATCTGTTTGGAGCCTCGAAGTACGTGAAATTAATAATTTTCCTAATAAACACATAAAAATACACAAAATTAAATATATTTAAAACATAATTAATAATTCATAATATATTACATAAACACAAATATAAATTATAACATAAGCATAAAATAACATATTATCGCTTGATAATTAAACAATTTTTAATACTAATCACACCCCCCAACCAGCTTATTGCTAGCCCTCTAGCAATTAAAGCGTTATATTAAGATTTATAAAATTCACATGCAAGTTAATAGTTGTTCATCTATCCTCTAAATTACCAAATAAATGAACTCTCCCAAATTCCTTTACCACATTGATGTTCACTCATTATCCAGAATATCATCAAACCTTCTTTTGTGCTCAAGTAATTAACACAATACTTATGGGGCTTCATTAAAAGAAAAACAACATTTTCGTTCTAAAATTCATTAGAAATTATATCTTTAGGCAATAGATTATTCACACATTTTTTTTTTATATTACATTTCTAACCCGTGTAGCGAGCTTTAGGTCAATGACTCCCAGACCAGTTGGCCTTAGGGCACTAGGTGTTGAAGCACCCCTACGGACTTAATTACTCGGGTTTCTAATAAACAAACAATATATCTATTACCCATGTAGCGAGCTTTATGCCAGTGACTCCCAGACCAGTTGACCTTAGGGCACTAGGTGTTGAAACACCCCTACGGACTTAATTACTCGGGTTTCTAGATATAACAAAATTAAAAACATTTTTTCTTCTTCTTTTTTTTTGATTTTTTTTTTTTGGTTTTTTTGTTTTTTTGTTTTTGGAAATATACACTTTCTACTACCTTAGATACTATTCCTAATAAATCAAAAGAACTAAATGCTGTAAAACTTTAACTTACAACCCACTAGTATGTGTCATAGTGTGTGTGTGAAGAATGATTCAATAATACCTGTTAAATGAGTAAACAATTAAATAACTTAATAACCAAGTGGAGAGTTCACAAATTTGAGTAATTCAAAGAAAAGGGAACAAAAACAACTTACTATGAATCTCAAAATCAAAATATAATACAACAAAACTATTAGGATGCGTCTCAAAAGTCGTGACTCTTTACACGGCCATCCTAGACAAAAAACAAAATTTTTTTTTTTTGGTTTTTTTTTAACAAAGAAAAGAAAAGAGAAAAGAGAAAAACAACACACATATTTAAAATATACGTCAATTATCCCCACCCCACAACCTAATCTAAACATTATCTTAACATTTTATAATTTTACAGATATGCAAAAAAATAAAAATAAAAGAGAATAATAAAAGAAGAAGAAGAAGAGATCTCACCTGAACTTGATGCAGAAGCTTAAAAGCAAATAACAAAGATGAAGAAAGAGTCAATTTTTTTTTTAACAACACCCTTAAGATTAAGAAGATGCGTTTCTAGAGAGACTACATTCTCTATATCCTGCCATCTTCAACTCAAATTTGTCCTAAGTTAGTCTTTACAGAAAAAAAAATTTTTTTTTTGTTTTTTGTTTTTTTTTTTTTTTTGTAAACACATAACCAGGACTAAGACATTCCACAATTATCAACTATTCCCTCCCCCCAACCTGAAAAAGACATTGTCCTCAATGTTTTAAAAAGAAAGAGAAAGAGTGTAGAAGACATCACATGAACACTACAACAGAAAATATTTACAAACGGAGAGTTAAATCTAAATCGCACTTCTTATTACTGTTACTGTTACCGTTACCGTCATTAGTCGACCAATTCAGTGCAACAGTCTGTGGATCTGGCTCTGGTGTATAAGCTTGCAAAAGATCAAGTAACTCATTAGCAGTAGAAGCAGAGATAAAGAGTTTTTTTACAGAATGTGGAACAAAATGATTCTTTATTGCATGGTTAATAAAAGTTAGCAAGCCGTCATAAAAATTATTAACATTTAACAAACCGATGGGTTTTTGATGAATGTTCAAGTGGGCCCAAGATGCAAATGTAATTAGTGCCTCAAAAGTTGCAAGATCTCCTGGCAAGAAAATAAAAGCATCAGCATGATTCATCATTTCAGATATTCTCTCTTGCATACTTGATACCACTAATTCTTCTCCAATTGGTGGGCCAGACATGCACACTAGCGGTTTCATGGGTTTTGGGATAATGCCGAGTACTTGGCTTCCTCTGGTAAAAACAGCTTCTGAGACAAGTCTTGATAACCCTCGTTCACCTCCTCCATATACAAGATGCAGTTTCCTCTCTGCTATGACACGACCAAGATCTACAGCTGCCTGAACGAACTCTTTGTACTTTCCATAGTGAAACCCAGAAAGCACACAAATATTTTTGAATTGTTTACTCGAAGATGATGCCATTGGACTAATTTTTCAAAAACAAGTTGTGAGTGTTTGAAAAATGAGCTCATATTTAAAGATCTTGGTAACATAAATAATGAGAAACAGCTGTAAATGGGTTGGCAATATTTGTCAAATGACGAGTAAAGCTCGTGGCTCAATAATTCAAAAACAAACAGTAAAAAGAAAGTAATGATTAGAAAAAGCAAACAGTAAAAGAAAACCAAATATTTATTAAATACAAAATCACATCGCTAAATGCAATAATGCAAATGATAAAATAACAGTAAAGTAAAATAACAGTGAAGTGAAAGGATATTTACTGGTAGTTGTGATTGTGGCTCACATCTTCCTCTGGTTTTACGTCCAGTAACGGCTTGAACGCCCTCTATGGGTCGAGGATCGGCTTCCCATCCAGTTTTCTTATAAACTGGCAAACAGGGTCTTTTTGAGTCAGATTCCCAAGACTTAACTGTGCACTTTGTTTTTGGAATAGTATCCACAAATTGTAAATCTCACGTTGCACAATTCCGCTTCGATGCGTCTCAAGAGATCGTAAGATATCATCCAACGATTCTTTACTCATGCCATCTTTAACGAATTTAATTTTATCTTCACGAGTATCAGAAACCATTCCTAAAGATTTACAATCTGGTCGTTTGCAACCAAGTCTCACACAGTTATGACATTTTGAGCCAAGTCGTTTAGCTCTCCTTTTCTTAACAAACGTACTTTTACCAAAACCAGGCATGTAAGAAACAAATTGACCAGAAAACTCACCTGCTAATCGGACCTTTGCTTCAATTAACCAACGAATGTCAGAAGGAATGCCATTGATCATTAACAAACGCAGTCGTTCACAACGAGCTTTGTAAATTTTCCTGAGGGCATTCTGAGGGAGAGAGGGAAAATGCTTATGGAGTTTATGTTGTATTTCTTCCATGTATGATTTTGGGGTTTCAGTTATTGTGGGAAACTGAAGATACCGACTTAAGAAGTCACGGAGTACCGTTATCCGCCATTTATACGGGAAAATAAATCAAAACACACCAAAATCAAATTTGTAAAATCAAATCAAGCGTGAAAGCGAGCAAAAAGAAGCACACAATATAAAAGGAAAATGAACTTACATTCGTCCTCTCATTGAGTTAACCTCAAGCTCCATTTGAAATTCATATATGCCACTCTCTACTGTTCTGAGTTGTCCCTCTAGATCCTCAACATAGGACACGAATTCTGGTGGTTGCAGATCCCAAAGTGGATGTGATTTACAGCTTTGTATCAGGCCTCTTAAGTGAAATTTTATACGCCGAAATCTTTTAAGATGTGCGAACAGGTATTTTCTCATTGAGGTGCTCATGATGTAAAATGAAAATTGATGAGAGAATGTACAACTGTCAAACAAACACGCTTACACAAGAAAAACAATGTTAAAAAAAAAAACTATGTACAGTGCATCAATCTAAGGAAAAAAAAAGTCAAACAATGAAACGGTAAAATAATAGTAAAACAAAAAAAAAATCATTAAAAACTTAATCAAGAATTGGTGGGTCATCCAAATTAATTTCGATGTCCTCGTCACGTGGGTGATGTTCCAGATATGGTTTTAATCTTTGACCATTAACTTTAAATGTGACACCATTATTTGGATTCTCAATTTCTATGGCCCCATATGAATATACATTTTTTACAACAAATGGGCCACTCCATTTTGACTTTAACTTTCCTGGAAATAAATGAAGACGAGAATTATAAAGCAACACTTTTTGACCAATCTCAAATGTTTTTCGAAAAATTCTTTTATCATGAAATGCTTTTGTTCTTGCCTTAATAATTCTTGAATTTTCATATGCATCATTCCTTAATTCCTCAAGTTCATTCAATTGCAATTTTCGCACATTACCAGCATCAACCAAATTTGAATTAAAAGCTTTAATAGCCCAAAGTGATTTATGTTCAAGTTCAACAGGTAAATGACAAGGTTTACCATAAATTAACCGATAGGGTGACATTCCTAATGATGTTTTAAATGCAGTGCGGTAAGCCCAAAGTGCATCATTAAGTCTAAGAGACCAATCTTTTCGGTTTGGGTTAACCGTTTTTTCCAAAATTTGTTTTATCTCCCTATTTGCTAATTCAACTTGACCATTTGTTTGAGGATGATAAGGGGTAGCAATTTTATGTGTAATTCCATATTTCTTCTTTAAAGACTCAAATGACTTATTACAAAAATGCTTACCTCCATCACTGATAATGGCTCGAGGGATTCCAAATCGACTTAAAATGTTTTCTCTTAAAAATTTAATCACAGTTTTACTGTCATTATTTCGACAAGAAATTGCTTCAATCCATTTTGAGACATAATCAACTGCAACTAATATATACACAAATCCAAAAGATGATGGAAATGGACCCATGAAATCAATTCCCCAACAGTCAAATATTTCAATTTCAAGTATGGGATTTAAGGGCATCATGTTTCTTTTTGTAATTGATCCCAATTTTTGACATTTTTCACAACTTTTGCAAAATTCATATGTGTCTTTAAACATGGTAGGCCAATAAAATCCACACTGCAAAATTTTAGCAGTAGTTTTTCTTGAAGAAAAGTGACCACCACATGCTTCAGAATGACAAAAATTAATGACATTACTTACCTCATTATCAGGAATACATCGCCGAAAAATTTGATCTGGGCAATATTTGAACAAATAAGGATCATCCCAATAAAATTTCTTTACTTCAACAAAAAATTTCTTCTTCTCTTGAGCATTCCATTGCAAAGGCATTTTACCTGTAACAAGAAAATTAACAATATTAGCATACCATGGCATTGAAGTAACAGAAAATAAAAATTCATCAGGGAAAGAATCATTTATGGGTGTTATATCATTGCAGAATTCGGATGTGAGTCTTGATAGATGATCAGCAACAACATTTTCAACACCCTTTTTATCTTTGATGGTAAGGTCAAATTCTTGTAGTAACAAAATCCAACGAATTAGTCTCGGTTTGGCATCCTGTTTACTCATCAAATATCTCACAGCAGCATGGTCAGTAAACACAACAGATTTAGAGCCAAGCAAATATGAACGGAATTTGTTTAATGCAAATACCACAGCAAGTAATTCTTTTTCAGTTGTAGAATAATTCATTTGAGCACTATCCAAAGTCTTGCTCGCATAATAAATCACAAAAGGCTTACCATCCCTTCTTTGTCCTAAAACAGCACCAACAGCAAAATCACTTGCATCACACATTAATTCAAATGGCAAAGACCAATCAGGAGATTGCATAATAGGTGCAGATGTTAAAAGACAAATTATTTTTTCAAAAGATTTTTGGCAATCATCATTCCATTCAAACGGTGCATCTTTTAATAAGAGGTTACAAAGTGGTTTAGATATGGCACTAAAGTTTTTTATAAACCTCCTATAAAATCCTGCATGTCCTAAAAAGGATCGCACATCTCTAACTGTTTTTGGTTGTGGCAATTTAGATATGACTTCGATTTTTGCTTTGTCAACTTCAATTCCTTTAATAGAAACAACATGACCCAAAACAATTCCAGAAGTAACCATGTAGTGACATTTTTCCCAATTCAACACGAGTTCTTTTTCAACACATCTTTTTAAAACTTTCTCCAAATTATCAAGGCAATCATCAAAAGAATTCCCAAACACAGTCAAATCATCCATAAAGACCTCTAAACAATGTTCAACCATATCACAAAAAATGCTTAACATACATCTTTGAAATGTTGCAGGAGCATTACAAAGCCCGAATGACATTCTTTTAAATGCAAATGTTCCAAAAGGACATGTGAATGTGGTCTTTTCTTGGTCCTCAAGTGCTATAGGAATTTGATAATAACCTGAATATCCATCTAAAAAACAATAGTAGGGATGTCCTGCTACTCTTTCTAAGATTTGGTCAAGGAATGGTAATGGAAAATAATCTTTTCTAGTGGCTTCATTTAATTTTCTATAATCAATGCACATGCGCCAACTAGATGTAATTCGTGTTGGAATTAATTCACCTTTTTCATTTTTAACAACAGTGATTCCAGATTTTTTAGGCACTACTTGTGTAGGACTTACCCACTTACTATCAGAAATAGGGTAGATAATTCCCACATCAAGTAATTTAAGGACTTCTGTTTTGACTACCTCTTTCATGTGTGGGTTTAATCTTCTTTGAGGTTGTTGACATATTTTAGCATTTTCTTCCAAATTAATTCTATGTGTGCAGATTAAGGGATTAATGCCTTTAATGTCATTTAAAGTCCATCCTATTGCATTTTTATGCTTTTTAAGAACAGTTAGTAACTTACCTTCTTGGTCGCTTGTTAAAGTAGAAGAAATCACAACAGGATAAGTTTGTTCTTCTCCAAGAAAAGCATATTTCAATCCTTCAGGCAAAGGTTTCAATTCCATTTTAGGTGCTTCTTGTTGTTCTGTCTTTTCAATACTTCCAAGCTCCTCAAATTTTGGCTCGTCATCATAATTTTGCGAAGTCTGCATAGAATCAAGCAACGAATTTATATTAGAAATATCAAGTTTAAGTTGCTTATTTGACTCAATTGAATTAACTAAACAAACATTAGAAAGTTCAGAAAAATCCCCTTTTTGAATATTTTCCTCGATACAAGATTCAAACAATTCCTTTTGTTCATCAGTATCATCTTCATTCTCATTTTCTTCATTAGGTTGCCTGCACATGTTGAAAACATTCAATTCCAAAGTCATATTCCCAAAGGATAAATTCATTAAACCATTCCTACAATTAATCAAAGCATTAGCAGTTGCTAAAAATGGTCGACCTAAAATTACAGGAATTGGTTTGTAATTATTCACAACAGGTTCAGTTTCCAAGACAATAAAATCCACAGGATAAATAAATTTATCAACTTGTACTAAAACATCTTCCACTATTCCTTTTGGTACTTTAACTGATCTATCGGCAAGCAAAAGTGTAGTTGAAGTTGATTTTAACTCACCAAGATTAAGTTGAAGATAAACTGAATATGGAAGCAAATTAACACTAGCACCAAGATCTAGTAAAGCATGCTCAATTTTGTGGTTACCAATAATACAAGAAATGGTAGGACAACCAGGATCTTTATATTTCAACTTATTATTAGTAGACAGAATTGTACTTACCTGTTCGGCTATGAAAGCACTCTTTCTTACCTTCAATTTCCTCTTAACAGTGCACAAGTCCTTTAAAAATTTGGCATATGAAGGAACCTGCTTGATTGCATCTAATAGAGGAATGTTAACTTTCACTTGCTTAAAGATTTCATAAATTTCAGAAGAGTGGTTTGATTTCTTTGGTTTATTCAATGCATGCGGAAATGGTAGTTCAGGTGGAACACTAGTTATTTCTTCACTAGGTGTAAGTTCATTTAGTCCTTCCTTACCCTTTGAATTTTCATCATTTTCATAAGGTTCAGGCATAGGTCTATCAACAACCTTACCACTACGAAGAGTTATAACTGACTTGACTTGGTCTGTGGGTGGATTTTGTTGAATTTTAGGATTTGGTTGTGGTTGGGCTGGAAATTTTCCTTTTTCTTGAATGGTGAGTGCAGAAGCAATTTTAGCAAGTGTATCTTTCAAATCAGAAAAAGTTTGTGCATTTTGATTGTTAATAACATCTTGCTTTCTGATGAATGAATGCATTGTGTCCTCCAGATTTTTCCAAGGTGGTGGAACATATGGTGCATAAGGCTGAGGATTTTGAAAATTTTGTGGAGGTGGTGCTTGTGAAGATTGTGCATTATTATTATTCCTCCAACTGAAATTCGGATGATTTTTCCAACCAGGATTATAAGTCTGTGAATATGGGTTTGGTTTATTGAAAGTGTTAATAACATTAGCTTGATCATTTAGACATTCTTTAAGTGCAGGCAAAGTGGGACACTCTTGAGTGAAATGATCATTCGAATTACATATGTTACATGCAATTTCTTGAACAGATTTTACTTGATCACTCTTTTTATGCTCCAAAGCTTCAACTTTCCTAACTAGGGATGCAAATTTTGCTTGTAAATCATGATCTTCCCTAAGGTTATGGATTCCTCCACTAGATGGAGATGATTGTTGCTTATTTGTCAATTCAAAAGTTCCAACAGTATCCCAATGTTGTGCATTTTCAGCTAATTGGTCAAGGTAATCTAGTGCATCTTCAGGATTTTTATCCCTAAATTCACCATTACACATCATTTCAACAACCTGTCTACTTTGGGGTATTAAGCCTTCGTAGAAATAAGTGACCAATCGCCAAGTTTCAAAACCATGATGTGGGCATATGTTAAGCAACTCTTTAAACCTATCCCAACATTGGTATAATGTTTCTCCATTTTTTTGAGTGAAAGAAGTGATTTGCCTTTTAAAAGAATTTGTTCTATGAGGTGGAAAGAATTTTTTCAAAAACTGTTCTTGCATGTTATTCCAACTTCTTACTGATCCAGATCTAAGGTTTTGTAGCCAAGTTTTAGCTTTATCTTTTAATGAAAAAGGAAAAAGCTTTAATCTAATTATGTTCATGCTACAATTTTGGTCCGTGTATGTATTACAAACTTCCTCAAAATCTCTTAGATGCAAGTACGGATTCTCAGATTCTAAACCATGAAATGTTGGTAAAAGTTGGATAATACCTGGTTTAAAATTGAATCGAGATGCTTCTGGAGGAAATACTATACACGACGGTGCTCCGGTTCTGGTTGGATTCATGTAGTCTCTCAGAGTCCTTGGTTGATTCTGATCATGCCCATGTTGAGATTGGTTGTCTCCCTGATCAATTTGAGGATTAGGTTCGCCCAAAACGTTTTCGCCTTGATTCTCATCCATGATTGGTGGTGGAGATTGAGATCTACGAATTAACCTGCCACTTGAAGATCGAGACCAATGTCTCATGCAAGGGTTATGTTATAAAGATAATATTTACACAAATTGATAACAAAATAAAATAAAATAAATAAATAAGCAAATAATATAAGTATACAAAAGAAAATTAAATAACAAAAATGGTGGTTGAACCCACCAATTAAAAAAATAAAAAATGCAAAATTAAATAAATACTGAAAATTAAATAACTGAAAATAAAAGTTAAGGGTTAGTAGTTAGTTTGGTGGTTAAACCCACCAATAAAGCAAAAAAAAATAAATAAATACGAAATAAAATAAATGCAGAAAATTAAATAACTGAAATTAAATAAAAGTTAGGAGTTAGCAGTTAGTAAGTTAAGAGTTAGTAATTAGAGTTAATAGTTAAAGTTAGTTTGGTCCAAAATAAGTCCAAATATGTCCAAAGTATGTCCAAATATGTCCAAGTCTTGATTATGTTGAGGAATTTCGTCTAGGGATTCTATTGCAAATTATTTTTAATTTTATGGTCAAACTGTAATTTTTAGAAGTTTAGAATTAGCAATTTGGGATGAAAGTGAAACAATTGAAAGATATCGGGGTCCGAACGTAATTACCAGAAGATTGGGCTAGAAACGGAAACTGTTGGGGTGAAACGAGAATTATGAAAGATATGGGGACAAAAGAGAATTTAAGAAAAGGAAAAGGGGGCAAACGAAATTTTACATATAAGAGAAAAATAAAAACGGAAAAACAAACCAAATAAAAACCTTTTCCCCGGCAACGGCGCCAAAAACTTGACACAACTTAAAAGTAAATTTTAACTCCCAAGTATAAGAGTGTCTTGTTGTATTATAACTCGGTGAGTCCGAGGTCGATCCACAGAGAAAAGATTTAATTAGTTTATTTTATTTTATCTAAAAATTGAAATTAAAAATTGAATATAAACAACTTAATTTAAATGAAACTATGGAATTGAACTAGTTAGGGTTATGGATCCACTCTTAGAAATAAATAAAACTTAATAAATTCTTTTTGCCAATTTGTTTTAGATTTATTACTCAAAAGATTAATTATACAAATTATTATTATTTTCCCTTTAATTTTATGATGGATTAAGTATTTATTGTGCCAAAATTTAATTTGTCTACAATAAGTCAAAATACCATTTCACCATGCCTTATATTAAGATCTTAAGAATTTATTGTGCCAAATTCATTTGTTTGTCTACAATAAATCAAATTTTCAAAATATAAAACATGTATAAAATTAAATAGAAAATAATTTAATTTATAAAATTAAACATAGAATTTGATTAAATCATATTTATTTCTTAAGAGTTTCACCTTCCCCTAACTAATATTATTTAGTTAAGCATAATTAAAATAAAAAGAAGTAGTAAAATTGAATTACTTATAATTAAAAGAAATAAAAACAACTAAAATTGGAAATAAAACTAATTTTATTAATGAAAATAATTATACAAAATATTAAAAACACACCTGGAAATCAAGATTATAAGGAGATGGAGAGAATTTGAGAAGAAGAGAGTTGTAGAGAGATGATTAAAACATAAAAATGAGACTCTATTTATAGAAAAATAAATTCATAATCCAGTGCTTTGCGGTCCATCATAGGCTTCATGCATGTGCTCCTCACAACCCTTAGATCAAGATCCAATGGCTGGTCAAACTTCAAAAGTCAACATCACACATGGCATCATTTGACTCGTCCGATTTACCCAAAGAACGGTTGAGATTTGGCGGGTTAATGGGTGGATCGGGTCGACCCAAATACAAAGATTCGGATCCTCCAACTTGCTTCACCAACCATTGCCACGTGGCACAATCATGGCCATTGAATCATGAACGGTTGAGATTTAGTCAAGATTGCCAATTATCCCATGCACTCATATCTATTGTAAGCTCATTTCATCATCCAATCAGTGCTCGGTCAACAGGAAAAGTCAACTTTTTTTACACAAGCCCAATTTTAAGCCGATCTTGACTGATCTTAAGGTTTTCGGACCTCCGGAATCCAAATTTGACCTCCGTTTATCTGTTTGGAGCCTCGAAGTACGTGAAATTAATAATTTTCCTAATAAACACATAAAAATACACAAAATTAAATATATTTAAAACATAATTAATAATTCATAATATATTACATAAACACAAATATAAATTATAACATAAGCATAAAATAACATATTATCGCTTGATAATTAAACAATTTTTAATACTAATCACAACCCAAGAGGGGGGGTGAATTGAAATTTTAAAAATTATCCTAGCAAATCCACACAACAAGCAATCTAATGTCTTAATAAAAATTAAAAGCAATAAGTTCAATAAAAGCACAATAACTAATGAGTAAAGAAGAAGAGAAACAAACACATGAATGTTTACGTTGTTTGGCAAACCCCACCTACGTCCACGCCTCCAAGCGATCCAAGCTTGAGGATTTCACTATCCAAGTCTTTCCAAGGCTTCAACCATTTACAATTGACTTCAAGGTGTCAATGAACCTTTACAACAAAGAGATTATCTCCCAATCTCTTCACTCAAGTGTCTCACACACTCAAACTCTTACAATTGAGATGTAGAAATGAAAGTTACAATGAAACTCACTCAATGAGTAGATATTAAAAAATGAAGAACAAGGAATGATTCAATGTTTTGTGTTTTGCAAGTTGAAGGCTCAAGATATCTCGTGTGCTTTTTGTTTATGCTTCTTGGAGAACTTGAAAATGAGTTGGATTTGAGTTTATATAGTTTGAGCTAAAAAACTAGCCGTTATGCACATTTTGGTCATAACTGGCTTACCGTTTATGGACATCCAGTTAGCCGCTTAATGTTACCGTTACAGCCACAATTTTGAATTTTTGAACATCCGGCATGCCGCTTTGTCAAATCCGGATAGCCGTTTATGCTCCAGAAGCTTACTACCCAACAATCGGATTACCGTTTGTCAGGATCTGGTTAGCCGCTTTCAATTCGGATAGATTCTGCTCAAAATCTGGCTTGCCGATTTTTCACATCTGGTTAGCCGCTTGCTACAGTGACTGCTACAGTGAATTATTTTTTTAAATTATATTTTAACCCCAAAACTGTATAAAACTGTAATATGGCCCAAAACGTTATGAATGTTTACAAATAGGTCCAATTTTAGAATTTTAAATAATGCTTTGTCAATCCCAAAACTTTTTAAAATTATGATTTTGCCCAAACTATGTGAAATTATAGAATGACCCAAAAATATTTAAATAATTTCAAATAGGTCCAAATCCGAAATTTAAAATACTATCAAAGATTTTAAAATACTTTCATTTTAGTTCAAGATACTTTAATTCCGTAACATCATTTTCTTATTATAAAAGCGCAATTCATAAATCTTTACTTAATCAATACATGTGGTTTGTTATCATCAAAATCAATATTTATAGCTATATAGGCTAACAATGTTGGGTGTATCCAATTAAGAAAAAGTCAAATGTATTTCCAGTGTTCAAATAGTACAAAGCGCGGGTTGAACTTGAATCCGGGAAAATGATTAAGTGCTTAAGGACAGATAACGATAGAGAGTATACAGACGGCGAGTTTCTTACTTTCTGTAAGTAAGAAGGTATTCAAAGGCAGTTCACGGTAGCATATACTCCTCAACAAAATGGAGTGGCAAAGCGGATGAATATAACTCTTATAGAAAAGATAAGAGCCATGTTGAGGACTGTTGGTCTACCCAATTCATTTTGGGTAGAAGCAGCCAAAACTACCTGTTATATAGCAAATTGATCACCATTTACAGCTATTGGGTTGAAGAAAGCGATGGAGATGTGGATTGGAAAGCCAGCTGATTACTCCTACCTACATGCATTTGGATGTCCTGCGTATGTAATATACAATGCCGAAGAAAGAGTAAAGTTGGATCCAAAATCTAGAAGGTGTATCTTCTTGGGATATGCTGATGGAGTAAAGGGGTATCGTATGTGGGACTCCACTACCCATAAGATCGTCATCAGCAGAGATATTATCTTTGTAGAAGACCAACTGCAAATGAGAGATGAAGATGATAGCATTGTAAAAGAAAAGTCAGAGACTGTACCGGTGTATGTGAAAAATAATCTGGAAAAAGAAGATTTAGATTCTTCTGAAGCAGCACCAGAGCACGAGGAACAAAAACCAATCAAGTCCGAGACTCCAGAAGTCTGTCGGTCAACTCGTGAGAGACGACCGCCAACGTGGCACTCAGAGTATGTCACAAAGATCAACGTTGCATACTGTCTTCTAACAGAGGATTGAGAGCCATTAGCTTTCCATGAAGCTTTAAACAACCCAGATGTTACTTTATGGATGACAGCAATGTAGGAAGAAATTGAAGCTCTACACAAGAACAAAACATAGGAACTTGTACCACTACCACATGGAAGAAAAGCCATTGGTAACAAATGGATCTACAAGATCAAATGTGATGGCAATGACCAAGTGGAGCAGTATCGTGCAAGATTGGTGGTGAAAAGATATGCTCAGAAAAAAGGTATTGACTTCAACAAGATATTTTCTCCGGTAGTTCGACTCATGACAGTCAGAATAGTCTTAGCGATATGTGCTACATTTGACCTACATCTAGAGCAATTAGATGTGAAAACTTCATTTCTTCATGGAGAACTTGAAGAAGAAATTTATATGCTCTAACGAGAAGGTTTTACTGAAAATGGAAAGGAGAACTTAGTTTGCAGGTTGAACAAATCTCTATACGATCTCAAACAGGCGCTGAGGTGTTGGTATAAGAGATTTTATTCATTCATCATGAGCCTTGGACACATAGACTCAATTCAGACCATTGTGTATATTACAAGAGGATTGAAGATAATGATTTCATTATTTTGTTGTTGTACGTGGATGACATATTCATAGCAGGCCCCAACAAAGATCGAGTCCAAGAATTAAAGGCACAATTGGCTAGGGAGTTTGAAGTGAATGACTTGGGACCAGCAAACAAGATTCTAGGGATGCAAATTCACCGAGACAGAAATTACAGGAAGATTTGACTTTCTTAGAAGATCTACTTGACGAAAATCTTGCGACGCTTCAACATGGACGATTGTAAGCCAATTTCTACCTCACTTCCTGTTAATTTCAAATTATCCTCAAGTATGTGTCCTAGCAATGAAGCAGAGATGAAGGAGATGTCTCGAGTACCGTATGCATCAGCAGTGAGAAGTTTGATATTCGCTATGATATGTACTAGACCGGACATTGCACAAGCAGTGGGAGCAGTCAATCGATACATGGTGAATCCTTGTGGAGAGCATTGGATAGTTATAAAGAGGATTCTGAGATATATCAGAGGAACCTCAGATGTTGCATTATGTTATGGGGGATCAGAATTTACTGTCAGGGGCTACATGGATTCAGATTTTGCAAGAGACCTTTATAAAAGGAAATCCACTACTGGCTATGTGTTTACACTTGCGGGAGCAGTTGTAAGATGAGTTTCAAAACTGCAGACAGTTGTGGCCTTATCTACAACAGAAATAAAGTACATGACAGCTACACAAACTTGCAAGGAAGTTATTTGGATACAAAGGTTATTGGAGGAGCTCGAGCACAAACAATAGAAAATTTCTGTGTTTTGTGACAGTCAGAGTGCCTTGCATATTGTAAGGAATCCAGCTTTTCATTGCAGGACAAAGCACATAGGGGTTTAGTATTAGTTCGTTCGAGAAGTAGAGAAAGATGAAAGTGTAGATTTGCAGAAAATCCATACCAAGGAGAACCTAGCAGATGTTTTGACTAAGCCGATCAATGCTGATAAGTTTATATGGAGTAGATCCTCTTATAGCCTAGCAAAGACGTAAGCAATATGATTATGGCGAAGCAGAAAGGTTGGTGTGGAGATTGATTGATTCTCAATCAAATCTCCAAGTGGGAGAATGTCAAAGTCATGGTTGGGCGATGCCAAACCATGAACATTTCTTAAATTGGCCACCCAAAATTAAAGTCCAAGGAGGTGCCGCCCAAGGAAAAGAAAAAAAAAAGAGAAAAAGAAGAAAGTAGACAAAAGAGGAAGAAAAAAAATAGGTCTCAGGCTGAAAAAGAAGAAGAAAAATAATAATAATAAAATAATATTATTATTATTATAATAAAGCATGAACAGTAGCCAAGCTTTGGCTACAAAAAGAGGCTCCTCCTCTTCATTTCTGCATCCAATTTTGTGAGAAGCAATTCCTGCAGAGTAGAGAGTTTTGAAGAGCTTAAATAATAAAAGCTCTTGTTTTAGTGTTTGAGAGTTTGGGTGTATTGGGATTTTGGGTAGTGAGACAAAATATCACAATACTTGTAACTCATTTCCACTAGTAAAATATTTTTCTTCTGTTTTCGCACGTGAACGTAGGCTAAAAGTCGAACCACGTAATTCCTAGTGTCCTCTTTTGTGTTTATTATTTATTTTCTTCCAATTTTATTTTAACTGCGTGCCTACTTCACCCATCAATTTCCAAACATATTCTGAAAATTATGTTGATGAATCAATTATTCATCCGTATGAAACTTATATGGAGCTAGAATTTCTCATTGCGCAGGGTATTGCTCAGAAAAACACGGTACACATATTTTCTCTTTTTCTAGAATAAATTTTTTTGGCTTCCCAAAGTTTTCCTAAATTTTTCATTCATAGCTAAAATTTTTAGAATATCTTAATACAACTTATTTTATTATGAAAATTTTAGAATACACACACACACACACACACATATATACTCATATGCATGCAGATGAGTGATATGGTAATTAAAATGGGTATAATATTGAATAATATTTAGTCTATATGTTATATTGGCTAATATGTTTGTTAGAATTTGTATTCTCTTTTATTTTTATAATTTTTTCTATCTTAAAACTAATTGAAAATCTTTAAAAAAAAATTGTCTTTTATAATCATGTTTGATACTTCTAGCATTCATGTTTGATGCTTTATCTTATAATAATTAGAATATAAAATTGTTATTAATGTGTAGTGTGACGTGAATAAATTTTAGGAAAATTATCAGCCATATACCCTTAAATGATACCAGTATCAAACGTGCTACAATATTTTTCAAGTATATCACTCGTATACCCTAAGTTGACAAAACACTTCTGTCGTCCACCAATCCGTTAAGCGCCGTTTGCAAGCGCTGATATCATAAGGGTAATCTAGTCTTTATTTTAAAACAACATGTCATCCCATTTACCTAGTACAAAATGACATGTCATATTATATATATTGATAAAAATGACATGTCATCCCATTTATCGGATAATTGTTAATAATTGCTAAAACAAACTACTTTACAACCGAATCTACTCCTCCAAAATTTAACCTAAATTTTTTAAGATCTACTCCTCCAAGCTCCAAAATTTAACCTAAATATGTTGTTAATATTTTTTTATGGTATAATATGGATTTTTTTAGAGATAATTGTTAATAATATGTACCATTAATAATTCATATTTTTTAATAAAAAATATATTTTTAATAACAAAATAAAAAAAATTGTATATTGAAAATTTACGTTAATTTTTGGAGTAAATTTATTTTTTTACCTCATTTTGAGTTTCAAGGGGGAAATAGTCAATTTGCCACAATTCTGTTAACTTTCTAGCAGAAGTTAACGGATTGGTGGACGGTAGAAGTGTTTTGTCAACTTAGGGTATACGAGTGATACACTTGAAAAGTGTTGTAGCACATTTGATATGGATATCATTTAAGGGTATATGGCTGATAATTTCCCTAAATTTATTACAAATAATGTGTAGTGTGATGTTTCATTCCTTAGATGGTTGATGATTTTATAAATTTTAAGTGAATTATTTACATTATCTCACAAACCAATAAATGAATGCCACATTATTTAAGATCGAATTTTAAGATAAAAAATTAAAATGTATAACTCTATTTTTTTTTATTGCTCCATATCTTTCTTTGGCACCTCTTTGAGAATAGCCATGGCCAACAAAGAAAAAAAAACCATAACTGTTATAAAATTTTGATAAATTGATAACTTCAATTAAGAACCCATCACTGATCACGACATAAATTTAATAAGTTATTTATATACAACTAAATTCATACAAATAATCATTATTTACATGGCAATAATATAAAATAGTCAAGGTTTACAAACCAATAACACAAAATGGTCAATACTTACATACTAGTTATATTTATATGATAGTAATATAAAAATCGTTGACTATTATTCATGACAGATTGATTGGTTTGAGTATTAGCCTTAGTGGTTACAAGATTGACTAAAATCTAAATCACATGATGTTTCATGTTGATTTGGTTGGAACATGATTTTTTTTTTAATTTTGTAATGTATTTACGAATTAATAATTTATTAATTAGTTGACACATTAGTAAATTTGATTAATTAGTATTCTCGTAATTATTGCATTTTTCTTGGTTCTGATAGTTGTTATTTATCGAGGTTTAATTTGTAATTATTGTTTCCATCTGATTGTCGTCGAGGCATTGTTCATTTCTCGCACTTGATGCTTAATACAACTTAGCAAGTCAATTACTCCACGTGTCCAGCTCACACTGATAGGCTACGCATGGTCTTCATCTCTCGAACTTGTTGGGCCATGCGAGAATAGGGCATGGGCTTGCTTGGGGTTGATCTGTTGATCCGCTAAGAGTGGTCTGAAAGTCGGGCCCATGGGTTTCCTCCCGTGATGGTATACCGGTACGCAGTGGTGAAGCTAGCATCATTTTTTTTGTGGGTTAGATTTTTTTAAAAAATGAAATTTACATATCAAAAAAATTTTTTATACAAACGAAATTAAGCACACTACATAAGCAAAAATCTAACCATAAAACTATAAAAATATAATGTAAATAACAAAAATACTATTGACGAAGTTGTGTCCTACGGTTCTTCAAAAAAGAACACTCATCTATTATCGCATTTGAGTCGATATTGTCTGCAATTTCTCTTTCAATGTAAATAACCATGCATTCTGAAAGAAACTTATTCTCCATCTTGTTTCGAAGTGTTGTCTTAATCGGTTTAATGGCAGAAAATGTTCTCTCTGCTGTTATTGTTGAAACATGAAGGGCTAACACTAAACGAATTAATCTATCCAATAAGAAATAAATATGTGACTTTCTAGTCTCAACTAATCTTCGACATAATTCAGAAAGGGAAGTAATATTCTAAAACTCTTGAAGAGGGTGTATATCAATCTCAAAGCATTCTAATTGTCTTCTCAAAGCCTGTAGCTCAATCTTATTGAAATCTTGAGGATAAAATCTTTCAGTAAGACTGCAAATATCTTCAATTTTAATGATTTAAATGCATCAATAGGATTTAAAGCTGAACTAAGAGTGACGAGTTCCAAAGTCTGTTCAGTGAATCTATTATTCAACTCCATCAATTGAAAATATATCACAACATTAAATATATCATAATGATAATAATGCTCAACTATAATATAATCATTCTGCTGGCAAGAACGTCCTTTGCCTTTCTTATGGTGAGCTTTCATATCAGGCATATTTATCTCATTCTTTTCACAAAATAGAACTATATTCTCAATAAAAGTTTCTCAACCATTGTCTCACAGCCTTTGAAGAAGTTTTTTTGTAGTTGAGACTAAGTGCACAACATTTAGAATATCTTGAGATTTCACTTGTAATGCTTGACAAAGTAAATCACTCACCCCCAAAAATTTATTTAATAAATGCAAAATGAACACAAATTTAAAAGATGTCATTGATTCGCAGGCACCTTTAGCCTCTCCACGTATGCTACTATTAAGCCCACACTCTACCAACTTCCTAAGAACTTTATGAACAACACTAAACAAGTCAAGCAACTTGTTGATAGAACGGAAATGAGAGCTCCACCGAGTAGCTCTAGGTCGTTGCAAAGTATGAATTTGATTGGCCCCTATACCAGTTTGAACTTCTCCTGAAGCTATCAGATCTATTATTTTTGCTTCCCAAATAGATTTTAACTTAGAAATCCGTTTGGCAAATGAAGTCAGAACATTTACAATTGAACCCAATGTTGAAAATAAAAACCATACATCTGGCACATCATTAGATGCTGCAACTAAAGCAAGTTGTAGTTGATGTGCAAAACAATGTATATGATATGCATATGGGCTGTCTTTCAAAAATAATGCTTGTAATCCATTCCATGCACCCCGCATGTTACTAGCACTATCATACACTTGCCCTCAGATATTTTCAACTAAAAGATCATATCGTGCAAGGACATTACATATTTCTTTTTTCAATTTTACTAATGTAGTTTCCATGACATTGACAACTTCAAAAAAAATGTTCTCGAATTTAGCCATCACAGTCAACATACCTTAAAATAATAGCCATTTGCTCTTTATTAAATTCATCAAGTGCTTCGTCTATTAAAATACAAAACTTAACATCTCTAAGTTCCTTGCGTATCTTGTTTCGCACTTTGTTTGCAAGAATATTTAAAAGCTCTTTTTGAATGTCAAACAATGTATACTTAGCATATAATGGAGCATTTTCCAAGAAAACTTCAGCAATTTCTTTACTACACTCCACTGAATGCTTTATCAACTCTATGAAATTTCCCGATTTTTTGAATTGACTGATTAATCATGACCTCTAAAAGCATATGCTTGCTTTGCTAACCATTTAACAGCAATAATTGAGGTCCTCAATTGTAGCCTATTCTCCAAAACTTCTTGTAAAGTTTGGGCATTAATTAATCTATCAATGTGTTGAATTGGGTTCCTCAAACAACCCCAACTCTGCACATTCTGATTATGACGAGAAGATAAACCCCCTCATGTTGTAAAAAGAGACATTTTTTTTCCATTGTTAACTCTCTTCCAACTAGAAAACCCTTCAATAATGAATTTTGGGTTGTTCGATGGAATTTCATCAAAAAGAAAGCATAGAAAACAAAATGCACTATCTTTTACCTCAAAGTACTCAAGCCATGGAAATGTTTTAAACTAATGATACTGAAACCTACGTTCTTGCATGCCATCATTAGTTAGTAGATAATCTCGTTGTTTAGGCTGATAAGGTCCCATTTTGATGTATTTCCTTCGAATATCATCACGTTGATTCACTGAATATGTCCCTATTTGATGACGTAATCCAAGATCACGCTCCAGATAAGTATTGCTAGTTTTTTCAACTTCAACCCTTTGAAACTTAGAAGTATGTTGCTCACTAGAATCTTGAGCATTAACTTGACATGGAGATAAAGACTTAGTGGATGATTGATTTTCACCTACTCTCTTAAAAAAATAAAGTAGAGTTTTTCTTGGTTTGTTTAACATTGAATCTGTAATATAATACATTAGAAAATTATTAATTATTTTATCAAAAATTTGACAAAATAGCAACTTAAATGTTAATTCGAAAAAAGTCAGCATTCAAAATTAATTGTTTTATTATTTTATTGACTCATTCTTTATATGCCATCGTTATTTTATAATTTCAAGAAGATAAATAAGCAACTTCCACTTTATATGCTATCATTACCATTTTTTCATATTCTAATATTCTAGTAGTCTATTATCATATTCTATTATTTTATAATTTTAAAAAGATGAATCACATAATCAGCAACTTCCACAATTCCACTTCGTATGCCAATATGCCATCATTATCATAAATCATATTCTATTCTATAAATTAAAATTTAAAATGCAAAGTGATTTGTACTAGGCGCCGCATCAAGAGACTGGGAATTCGGCGTCGGGACTTCAGGTGTTGTGAGAGATTCAGCCTACGGGTGCGGACCTTACATCAGTGGCTCGGCGTCACTCATGAGGCAACGGCTGGGAATCAATTCAAGCACAGGAGACTGGGCATTCAACAACAATAAGAGACTCGAGCAATTGAATTTTGGTGAATTTGGAATTCAGATTCAGTTGGATACCTCGCGAGTTTTATAAATTATGATTTAGGGAAAATTAAGATTCCTATAATTATTAGATTTTTATTTTTTTATAAATATTAATAAAAGTAAATTTGTAAATTATAATTTTTTTTTTCAAAAAGCTTCCTCAGGCTGCAGCTTGGGTTAGCCTATCTTTAGCTTCACCTCTCCTGGTACGGCCGATGACTCGTGTGTTGTGTGTTTGGATGGCACAGTCGATTGTTGACCAAGGTTTGATTTATTCTTTGTGACCTAGGTTGTGTTCTAAGATGCTTTCAGTATTTGTAGAGGTGGATATAATCGATTCAGGTACACTTCTGCATATTTAACAATTGATTCTTAGTGATACAACATGAATATTCCTAGACTTCAGCGATAGTTTTTACCAAAAGTTTATTTTGTCCTAACAAGTGGTATCAAAGTCTTTTCATGTTGAATCATTAAGAATCAAATTTATTTCCAACTAATGATTAAAGTTTTATTTTTTTAAGGATTAAAAAAAATATTCGGTTTAAATTTGTGGACAATAATGGCAGCCATCAGTGCTAGTGTTGTAGGCCAAACAAAGCACGGCCCAAAGCAAGCTACTTGAGGAAAACGCATAACCCTTAGGCCATCTCAACAAGCAAACCATGGCCACTATGTCACGATAGCTTGGGTTGAAAGCCACAGCCTAAGGAAAAAAATTTAAAAAAATTAGGACTAAGGTTTAGTTTGGGGGCTGGTAGACTCGAATCGATCCATGCCCTGACCAGGTTAAAATTTGACCATTGATTGTTGACTTTAACTTTGACCTTGACCCAAATTTTTTCAAGGGTAATTTTTGCTAGAATTGTAAATTCAAATATTGGAATGTTTATATATAGTTTGAGATGAATTAATTGAGACAACTTGTCATCAAAGTGTTCTCTCTTGTGGAAATTAATTTGTTTTGGAATATAAACGAATGTGTGTATATAATACCAATCAACTCAAATGAAGGCCCACAATTGACAGAATTGCATGCGCGCCTATAGTAATAAAAGAGTGATGATAATTAAGTTTTAGATGTGAACAATAATTCGACCCAAAGGAACATTTATTATCAGACATATTCTTATTATCAATGTTTGATTACTACACCAAGATATTATTTACAAGTTAATATTTTTTCTAAAGATGAAATATTAATGTAATCATCGGTATCTTGAGATGGGGCTTACCTTTATTTGAATTTATTTTTGTTATATGACTTATATGAGCTTGTTTTGTTTGTTTGTTGTTCTCTATTCAGATAAGAATCCTCCAAATATTACTACCAACATCAATTTTATTCCTATGCTAAATGACTCTAACTTTTAAGTCATGGCAATAGTGCCTTTTAATAACTCTCGCAGTCATAGATCTCAGCCTTGTGTTAAGGGGTTATTATCCCTCATCTTTTACGGATGAAAGTACTTTTGATTAGAAGAATGATTTGAAAAGGTGGGAGAAATCAAATCGCATATGTATGATGATCATGAATAAGGCTATTCTGGAAGCATTTAGGGCCTATATGTCTAAAAAGATAAATACAAGTAAAGAGTTCCTTGCAGAAACTGAAAAAAAGGTTTGCCAAGAACGAAAAGGCAAAAATAGATATGCTCTTGACAAATCTAATTTCAATAAGGTATAATAACAAGGACAAGGGCAAGAAAAGGAAAAAAGATAAAGAAGTTGAAGATACAGCACCTTAAAACAAACAACAAAAGAAAACAAGTGATCTGGAAGGTATTAGTTGTTTCTTTTATGGAGCTAAAGGGCATAAGAAGAAACAAATTTCAAATCTAATTTCAATAAGGTATAAAAACAAGGATAAGGGTAAGAAAATGAAGAAAGATAAAAAAAAAAAAGTTACAAATACAGCACTTGAAAAGAAATAACAAAAGAAACCGGGTGAACTAAAAGATATTGGTTGTTTCTTTTATGCAACCAAAGGGCATAAGAAGAAGCATTATATTAACTATCATGCATTGTGTACTAAGAAAGGTATGCTTCTTAATTTGGTTTGTTATGAGGTTAATTTAACTTCAGTACCTAGACACATATGGTGGATAGATTTTAGTGCAACCACTCACTTCAATGTCTATACAGGGTTGCCTGAATCACCAAAAGCCCAATGATGGTTAAAGGGTACATTTTGTGGGCAATGGTAAGAAGATTGAAGGTGAAGCAATTGAAAATTTTAGGTTATTATTAATGACTGGATTTTATTTGGATCTTGACGAAACATTTATTTTTCTATCATTTAGAAAAAAATTTGATTTCTATTTCTACCTAAGACAAATGTGTTTCTTTTTTTCTTTTTCTTTTTTTGTTCATTTGGGAGTGATAAATTCAAGTAATGATTCAAAACCAGTTAGTTCTAGTTATTTGTTAGGCGATGATAATCTTTATTTGCTTGATACAATTGTTTTATTTACTAATTCCATACAATTAAGTACACGAGGTATAAAGAGAAAATTAACCAATGAGAATTCGGCTGTTTAACGACATAAGAGATTAGGTCATATCTCCATATGGAGAATAGAAAGACTTATGTCAAATGAAATTCTCAATCCTTAAATTTTACAGATTTTAATGTTTGTATTAACCGTATAAAGGGAAAAAATCAATAAAATGAGATTTAAAGCCAATAGAACTTTAGATATCATGGAACTCATACATATGGATATTTGTGGGTCATTCCCTACTGTTGTTTAGAATTATCAACAATATTTTATAACATTCATAAATGATTTTTCTCGATATGGCTACATATGTCTCCTCTATGAAAAGTCATAGTCAATTGGATGTGCTCAAAACTTTTAAGACTGAAGTTGAGAACTAATTCAGTAAAAGAATTAAAAGCATCGGATCTAACTATGGTGGTGAGTACAATAGTTCAGGTGAACAATGCCCAGAAATGTTTGCTGAGTTCTTAGACGAATGTGATTTCGTCCTATAGTACACTAATACCGATTTTGCCCACTATGAATGGTGCTATTGAAAGACGAAACAAGACACTTAAGGATATGGTAAAGAGTATGATTTGTCATATACCTTACTAGAGTCACTCTAGAGAAAAGTGCTTAAGACTGTAGCATATATCTTTAAAAAAATTCTAACTAAAGCGACAACTAAAACCTCTTACGAATTTTAGAAGGCCAAGAAGCTTAGTCTAAAGCACTTACATGTTTAGCGATGTCCAACTAAGGCAAGATCTTATAGTCCTAATGAAAAGAAACTGAACTCAATGATGATGAATTGTTATTTTATTGGATACTCTGAAAGATCCAGGGGGTGCAACTATTATTCAGTTCTTTGAGGATGTCGAGTTCGCAAGGGGAGATACAATTAAGAATTTTGTCTTTGAAAAGGAATATTTTGATATTCCTACAAGTATTATTGGTATTGATTAAGATCTCATTTCTGGCCTTGTTCAAGACACAACAGATGAAGTCGATATTGGAAAGCTCACCCATAAAAGAAATAATTCTAGAAGAATAAACTCTACCACCTCAAAGAGCTATGTTATTGAGGAGATCCATTAAAGAAATGAAAAGTGTAGTGCTATATAACTACATTCTATTTCTCTAAAAACATAAGGTAGACATTGGAGTGATAAAAATGATCCGATCAATTTCTATCAAGCCATAGAAAATGTTGCCATGAATGAGGAAATTAAGTCTATGAAGAAAAATGACGTATGAGATCTTATACTATTGCTAGAAAATACGAAACTTATTAGTTATAAATAAATATTTAAGACCAAGAGGAATTCAAAAGCAATATAAAGAGATACAATGAGTGTCTTGTTGAAAAAGGTTTTACACAAAAATAAGATATTCATTATAAAGAGAAATTTTCTCTGGTTTTTTTTTAAAATACTCTTTCAAAATTAAAATTTCGTTAGTGGTGTATTTCAATCTTGAATTATATTAGATGGATGTGAAGATAGTAATTCTTAATGGTGACATTGATGAGACGATCTATATGGTGCAACCAAAAAATTGTGTGTGATAAGACCCAAAAAATATGGTTTGTAACCTTAAGAAATCTATTTATGGGCTCAAGCAAACATCTCGACAATAGTACTTCAAGTTTGATCAAGTGATTATCTCATTATATTTTGATATGAATTTAGTTGATGATTACATATACCATAAGTTCTGTAAAAGAAAGTACATTTTTTTCTGGTTTCATATGTCGATGACATTTTGCTTACCAGCAACAATATATGTTTATTGCACGTTACCAAGAGATTTCTAGTTAAGAATTTTGAGATAAAAGATCTTAGTGACGCCTCTTTTGTATTAGGCATACAAATACACTAGGATTAATCCTGGGGTACTTTTAGATTATTACAAAAGAGCTATATTGAAAAGATTCTTAAAGAAATATTGCATGCAAGATTGCAAACCAAGTGATACCTTTGTGGCTAAAAGAGATAAGTTTAGTCTTAGTCAGTGCTTTAAGAATGATTTTAAGGAAAAGAAAATGCAGAAGATCCTTTATGCATCAGTAGTAGAAAGCTTGATGTATGGTCATGCTTGTATGCGATTTGATATTGTGTATGTTACTGTGATGTTGTGCAGATATTTAAGTAATCTAGGCGTAGACCATTAGAAAGCAACTAAACATGTCTTGTAGTACTTATGGAAAATAAAAGATTACATGCTCACATATCGAAGGTCAAATCAGCTTGAGATCGTTAGATATACTGACTCTAATTTTACTAGATGCTAAGATAATATGAAGTCTATGTCGAGCTACATTTATATGCTTGTTGGGGGTGTTGTCTATTATAGCCTCTAGCATGTTATGAGATATCCAATTACAGAATATAGCTGTGAAATGTTATCACAAGGCAACACATAATAAATGGTATTAATAAACCACTCAAGTTATTTTGTGAGAATAAATCAATAGTGCTATATTCCAATAACACTATAAGCTCAACAATGTCAAAGTATATGGACATCAAATTCCTAGTTGTTAAAGAAAGAGTTCAGAGTGTACAGTTGTTTATAAAGCACATCGGCACAAACTCTATGATTGCAGATCCACTTACTAGGGGATTGCCATTGAAATTTTTCATGAGTGCATTGCTAGTATAAGTGTCATGTCATTAAAGAATATTCAGTTTTAATCAAAGTTTATAATTTTAGATGTCTTATGATATAGACATTTTTCAATTATTTCAATTTATGCATGTTTAAGGTTATTTTCTGCAAAAATAAAGTTTTAGTTTATTCACGCTTGATTTTTGTATGGTTTGATTTCTGATTGGCACTAAAAAGTGTACATTTAATAAGGATAAAATTATTAGTTTTTCACTTACAATATCAATTAATGCGCTTATTATTCCTAAATTATCTAAACACTCCCCAAATATATTTTTATACTAAATTAATTTGTAACATGTGAATTTTATTTTAATTTCATATTGCAGATATATTTCAAGAATAAAGAGTAGTTATAACTGGAAGCGAGAAACAAAGAAGAATTACTGGAGCCATTTGGAAAGCATTATTGAGGAGATGTAATTAATTTAAAAAATAAAAATAAAAAGTGGGCAATCATGCTGATAATGATCAAGAGGCCATTATGCCACATGATCATCATCCATGTTTTTCTTGTTTGTTTATATGATAATAATAAGAAATAATAATAGAATAAAAGAAGTTGAAATTGACGACTGCCTATAAATAGAAGAAGCTTTTGCGGAGAGGGAGAGTGGGGGAGAAGAGAGCAGAGTGAAGCTGAGTAACTCTTTATTTCATTTCTTTTCTTGTTTTCTTGTGTATGACTTTTCTTATAATATATTTCAGAAGCTTATCAAATAAAAAGAGTGTTTTGTTTTCTTTCATTATGATTGGTTAATTTTACTAAGTTAAGGTGAAAGGTAAAATTCTAGGTTTCAAATTATTAATTACTTTCTCAAGTGAGTTTTAAGGTTATTTTATTCTTTTCTGAATATTTTTATGTCATATTAATTTGTAAATCTTCTTGGATCTGTAAGGTATTTTAATATAATGTTGACACATTAATATAGTTGTGGCATATTAGTTACTTAATTCCATATTTATCCACACATAGTTAGTTAAGAATTAAATGACATAATAATTAACTAGTAAAAGTGGGGTAAAAAATAAAAAATAAGAGATATTAAAACTATAGTTTGAATACTAAGAGTGGAACCTATAACCTTAACATTTTTTTAATACTAATTCCTATTAATTTCTTTTCTCACATTTAATTTTCTTTATTTAATAAATTGACTACTAGATTTTAAATTTCATGTGGTACGATCCCGAACTCACCAAGTTATATTATAACTAGGCACTCTTATACTTGAAAGTAATAACATTTTTGAGTCATGTCAATTTCACTAAAGTTTAAAGTGGACTAGTTGAAATTAGGCATGTTAAAATCACATTACATGAAATTTCCATTCTACATATTCACATCATGATCCATGCAATTTAGTTGTACTAGCATATCGACCATTGATGGGAAAAGTTATGACAATTGTAATAGTGGCCGCTTTGATCATTTGTTAGTATGATTAATGGATTGGATTGGTTATAGATACATTTTGGTAATGACAGTAAGGTTGAGTTCATATGGTTATTTTTGCAAAACATGATTCTAAGATTACATATATAGCCAAAGTGGGATATTGTTGGATCTAGGCTTGGCAAAACCTCGGGTTTGGTGCTGCCCAAGACTGGACCGGATGACAGAAACTGCTACCCGGACCCAGGCTAAGCCCGAATTTTGTACGTACGGGCCGGGCTCAAGCCTGGCATGTCCCGGGCCTGGGTTTTTTAATCCGACTTTTAAGCCCCCATGTCTTTAACTGTTTATCATGATTTTGTCTCCAAATTCCAAAACGAATAAAAGGGAATCAATCCAAATTTTGCACATATAATAAACTTAACAAAAGAAAATAGTCAAATACAAACTTATAACATACTAACAATACAAATTTTGCACAAATAATAAATAAAAATTATTTCAATCTACTTTCTACTACCTAAATTCGTCTAATTTCTAACCTAAACTCATTCAATCTATATATAAAAAAAAATTCAATAACACAATAATCACACAATAAATCTAAATAACATCCAACATATCATAAGTTCATAATTATGACACCAATTATCAATACAACATATGAAAATTCCAAAATGTTCAACAACTCAAAAAATAGTTCATAAAAGAGTCAAAATACTCCCATGTAAAATAAGTAAATAACAAGTTCATGTCTAATTCCAAAAAAAAAAGAGGTTTATGTCATGCTGCTCAACGCTTGTGGCTCATCATCATCATTAGAAATTACCTCCTCCCTACTAAAAATCTCATCTTCTGGAACTCTACCTTACAACAAAAATAACACATTAAGATTCAAAGCATTTTAAGCAAACAAATACTACTAAAATATAATTCAAATAACTTTATACCTCGAGAAGTATAAGCCCAAATCCAATTCTGAGCACACATTAAGGCTTCCAAAATGTCAGGAAGAAGTTTACTACAATGCGGACTCAAAAATCTGCCCCCGACGCTAAAAGCTGACTCGGAGGCAATGATAGATACAGGAATGGCTAAGATATCCTTAGCTAACTTAGCCACAATAGGATATTAGCTTTTGTGCATTTTCCAAAAGGCTAAAATATCAAAGTCTGGAATAGAATCCAACAATTCCTCATCTAAATACATATCCAACTCTAACTTAGTTACCTTAGCACGCTTAATTTAGCGTCGAAATGTTTCAAACCCATCTACATCCCAATACTTATTCGAATTCGAACAAGATTCAGAATGAGAAATTTCTCATCCAACATTCTGCCCACCACTCACATTCGTTGCCTTTGATTCATATTCTTTCACTAAATCATAACAAAGCTTATGCGCACGCTCAATATGCCCATCTGCTGTATCACCATATATCTTTGGGAAATAAAAATGAATTAACATCATCTTATATCTTGGGTCAAGTACAACAGCTACAACTAACATCGGATGAATGTCATTCCAATATTTATCAAATTTATCAGCCATAATCCTAATAGCAAGGTTATCAGCAGTGCGCCACCTATTAATTGACAATTTCATTTTACATATCAACGGAAAAAAAAAAAACTAGCAGTTGGGTATTTTGTACCCGAAAACATCTCCGTTAACATGTAAAATGATTTCAAATGCTCCACTATTATGACTGCTAAATCTCACTCCTCATCACTTGGCAAGCACACTGAGGCTCACGTTGTTGCAATCGAGAAAAAAAAACTTATATACATAAATGCTACTTCAAGCATGGCATAAGTAGAGTTCCAATGAGTAGGACAATCCAATTTCAAATTTTTTTTACAATTAATTTTTAATTGTCTAGCAGCTAGCTCAAACGTTTCATATCTTTTTGGTGTTTGTGTCCAATAACTGACACTCTCTCTAATCTTTCCAACCCCACTTTCTATAACTTTCAACCCATCCCACACAACTAAGTTCAATATATGAGCAGTACACCTTATATGAAAAAATTTACCATTAGAAATTAAGGTATCAGTATCAAACCTTAACAACATTTTCTCCACCATTGCGTCATTACTGGTACAATTATCCAATGTCATTGAGGATAACTTTCTCTCCACGTTTCAATCCAATAGGCATTGTACTAACTCATTAGAAAGGGCATCAGTAGTATGGGGGCTTGGAACATAGATAAACCTATCAAATATTCAAAAGTCGGTATTAAATACACAAACTTAAAATATATTACAATTTAAACTTGAAAAAAATCTAATACAAGTAATAAAAAACTTAAAAAATTAAGCAAATAAAAAATTATAGACAAATTACCTTAAGATTCGACTATGCAATTTACAGGAGTTGTCAATGAAATGGGCCGTCACAACCATATATCCCTTTTTCTGATTACTAGATGTCCATAAATCCGTAGTAATGGCCACTCTACCATGATTTTTCCCCAATAAATACAAAGTCTTAACCTTCTCGATTTGATATAACTTCAAGATCTCGCTCTTCAAAGTGTTTCTGCTCATTTGCTTAACCATAGTGTTAGCATCTGCCATCATTTCTCGGAAGCCTATATATTCCATGAATCTAAGTCTAAGCTTATGCATTATAACCATTCTTTCTATTAAACTCTGTAAAACACTTTGATCAAAACTACCATAAATAATGCCACAAGTTTCATCCTCTCTTTTAATCACTTTGAGACTTCCCTAAAGTGTTTCCTCTATTTTCGGTTGATTCTTCTTAAAATAAAATGCCAAGTGTCTATTCAAAGTCGAAGTCCCCGATTATTATTTTGCTTTTAAAATTGCACTACAATGCATGCACTTTACCTTTTGTTCTCCATTAACCATTATTTTTGTAAAGTGCTCCCAAGCTTCATAGACTTTCTTCTTTTTTCTAGTTTCTTCCTTACTCTTTTTATCATTCATGGTTGACACTAAAATTTTCTCAACCTTATTATCAATTTTATCTTCTACATTACAAGATAAAACTGGACCACTCGATGAATTGATTTCCAAGTTGTCTGACATTGCACTGCTCTACTGTTACAATAGCAAAGAAATTAAAGAGACTGTCAAAAATAATGAATTCTCATACTTATGAAGAGATTCAAATTTTCGATCTCAAAGATTAAACAAGCAACTGTACTCTGACCAATAACTCAATTAAGAGTTATTGGCTTGAATTTAACATTCTCATTGCCAATATATTCAATTGCATTTTTTTTTTAAATATGAGAAATAAATTTCATATTTTAGTAATTTTCTTTTAGGTCATGAAATTGAAGATTGATCAAAAGAGGAAAAAGCAAAAGAGGTGAGGGTGGTGACTGCCGTCAAGGGTTTCAGTAACTCAATTGGCAAATTTTTTCTTTACTTATTCATAATGATTATAAATTACTAACACAATTCAAAAATTAACTCCTATTATCGTATTATACATGTTTAATATCATAAAATTAGCTCATACTACTGTATTACTTAAATTTATTTTTATAAAAAATCAGCTTGAGCATATGTATTAGCATCCAAAAAAAAACAAAGCATAAATAAAACAGTATAACACCAAATAATCATAATAATATCATGTTTTTTTAACTAAGTTGGAAAATTATAAGAAAGGAAAAATTAAAAAGTAAAAAATCAATACATGGGGTTGGTAGTGGTGGCTGTGATGGCAGAGTGATGGTAGTTGAGAAAGTGGTGATGGAGAGTTGGAGATGGTGGCGCTGACGGCGCCGGAAGGGGCTGCACGAATGACTCACTGTCATAGCCGCACTGGAGATGGAGCAACCGAGCAAAGCCGCGTGCTAAGCTGAGTCAGCAAACGAGAAGAGATGATGCCGACGGGCGACGGTGACAGTGGGTGGTGGATGATGCCAAATGCCGACAGTAACGATGGGTGGTAGCTAGTGGTAGCGTTGCTGCTTATGCTTTTTCAGTTTCGATAGGGATTAGGGAATTAGAGATTTGGTCATTTGGGCATTTGGCGATTTGGGTTTTTTATTTTTATACTTATATATTTTTTAATTTTATTAAAAAACTGGGTCCGGGTCCAAGTTCTGGGTTTTTGGTGCTGAACCCGGAACCGTGCATGGAAATATCTGGGTTTCAAATTCTCAAACCCGGATCCACTTTTTTAGCATATGCAGTCCATGTTTTGCCTATACCAGATTGGCCGGGTCTGGGCGGATTTTTTTGACACCCCTAGTTGGATCTTTAATCTAGCATTATTGGATCACTAATCTAACATTAGGCTTTTATGTGAATAGTTATGTGTTGCGGACTATCATATAAGGTTAAACCTAATTAAACATAATCTATTAAAGTGTTTGTTAATTTGGGCTTTAATGTATCTGATAGGGTGTAGGCCTTCAATATGTAGAGATTTAAGGGTAGTTTCTATTTTTATAATGGTTTGAAATAAGAGTACCTTATGATAACAGGAAAAGTTATCTATATAAGTGATTATGGTCCCTAGGGCATACGTACCATTCAATTCTTTACTGACATCTTATCATCACATAGAGTGCATAAATAAATTTAAAGGAATCCTCTATGAGAATGTGCTGATCTAGAAGATAAACTATATAACTTTAGGGAGTAATTAAGTATAATGGATTCAAATATACTTTCACATATTTAATAATTGATTGTTGGTAATGCAACATAAATGTTCCTAGATTTCGATGATGGTTTTCACCGAAGGTTGATTTATTGTCCTAACAATAGTAATACTGCCACAATTAACTAAGTTAATTTGAATGGCAATGGCTAAATCATTGACAGCGGCAATACCATCTTTTTCTTGATCAAATGGGATGAATTTTTTGAACTCGCTAGGAAGTTCGAGTTCATTGATGATTTCTAAAAGTTGGCAACTGACTTTAGCCTCCGAGAAAATGACTCCCTTATCATTGCACTCTATGTAGTTGTTCTGAATGCTTCCGACTAAGGGATAGTACTTGGTTAGCACATTGGATAATGAGGATTTAAGAGAATTAATTACTTGGTGGTTGTTGCTGACAAGTTTGTAATTGGTGGTTGTTGATGCTAACAAGTTTGTGATAATCAATATGGTAGAACTATAGTAAAGAAATATAAAAAGTTTGGAGCTATTTGATCAAGATAGGAAAATTAGAAATGGTGAAGTTGATTTGAAGTTAGATTTGAGGTTTTGATTATTTCTGGATATTGTTTCTAACATTGATTTTCATTTTTATGAGGAAAACTCAAGACACCCAATGTTGCCAATTGCCTTTTTATTGTTTAAGCTCTCTCTATTCTGAAAATTGTGTTGATAAGTCAATTACTCATCACTAACTCTTTCTCTAGTGAGGATATCATCATTTTATTAAAGTGAAGATGTCAATAAAATACTAAGAAAAAATATATATTTTAATATATTAGAGACTGTGCTTTTTAGTATTTGTTAGTATATTGAAATATGTGTTTTTTTGTATTTTACTGGCATCCTCATTTTAAAAATGAGTAGGTTCAAGGGACACAATTTTAAATATAATTTTCTGATCATTAGGATAAAGTTCCTCAAAAATTAAGATTAAAGCTGACATTACATTTTCTTAAGTCTACAAACTAACAAATAACGTAATTAATTACGATACTTCATTTTCATAAAACAAATTCATAGAATGATTTTTGGGTACTAAAAGATCGAGTATAAAATGTTTTTGATTGGTTTCGGTGGTTGTCGTCTTCATTCTTACCTCCCTTGGATAAATTTTCAAGTGAGTCAATAAGGAAGGGAATTAGACTCCCCATTTATAAACTCAATCTCGAATTCAAAACATTTAAAATTGCTTGCCATCCGGCAAAACTATATTTCGGTGCAATACTTTTAACATCCTTTTGTAAAATTTCTTTTACAGATTTGTAATCAACTCTTACAAGAAATCTTTTAGAATAAAATGAATCCAAAGGTTGTTCAAAATATTTTTTATCTTGAAAATCGCTTTTGAGAGGTATTGGATTTTCAAAAGTAACAACCTCTTTATTTTTCTTCTAACAAAGAGTTATTTTTGCAGTTGATTTTAAAATCTGTTCTGAAACTATTTCTAACTTTGTTCTTGCCTAAGAAATAGCAATAGTCGCTTCTAGAGATTTTTCAAGAGATGAAATCCATAACAAATTTAATAGTGTAGTAGGCCTGATTCTATTATACATCATATGACGTAACAGCTTTTCTACACTTTAATAAAGTGAAAAATCCTCACGAGATAAGCACTACTCATACATATAATTTTAATCATGATGCATGTTTAACTCTCGTTAATTTTCTCTTCGAAACTTTCAATTTGGTGTCTCTTTCTCGTTCTAAACCTTTAATTCTCAAATTCTCACTTTTTTCAAGTCCATATTTGAGAAGGTTAGTGTATTGTTTAGCTTCTTTATTTAATTCTCAAGATGGGAGATGGATATCTTGCAAACCGTTAGGTTATTTATATTGAAAAGGAAATTGCAGAAACCTCTTCAGGTAAATACGCCAAAAAAAAATTCCATTAAAACTTCTTTGGTTAGTTAAGATGACACACTTGGATATTTGGACCCATAAATTTGTTAAATATATTTCTAAATATTTAGCGGGGGGAAATCAATTCTCACTGATACACATGAGAATCTCGGAATCAATTCTCATTAATACTTATGAGAACTCAAACACCTACTTAGTTGTATGAAATCAACAATGACGAAATAATTTTCAAGTACCGCAATTCACCCATTTGAAAACGTTAGAAAAAATAATAATAATGATAATAAAGCAGATGTTATTTAGCTAGAACAACTTCCCACGTTGGAGTCATTTTCTTGAAAATATTGTATTCTTAATAAAGTAGTAGTAGTAGTATAGTAATAATAATGTTGCCTTATATATCATGGAAAATGAGATACACGTTGATGGTATGTGTGACTCTCATATAGTGATATATACTCGAAATTTGCATTTTGTTAGGTGAAAATTGCATTTATATTCTCTTTCATAGTTTGTGAAGTTTCATAAATAGTATGTATAGTGCTTCAAAGCTGACGGTGCTTTTTTAAAGCATTTGTTGTTGTATGACTAAAATAAAATAATGTTGAATAACATAAGGATGTATATATATGTAGACAGGTGTGGTAATTAAAATGGATATAATATTGAATAATATTTGGTTTATAAATAAATAAAAAGATAGGATTATTTAAATTCATTAAAACAATTTCTACACTCAATTACTCTCTAGTCCGATTAATTAAATTTAAAATTTCTTATTGTGCTAATGATACAAAATTTCTAAATAAAAATTTGAAACCTTACTAATGATATAAACAACTAGTACACGCGAGTAAGGATCAATCTCACAAAAACTATACTAGTTGTATTTATTAATAACTCTAAAACAAAGACTTAAAATAAAACAATAATAATAGTAATAGTAGTAGTAGTAGTAATAATAATAATAATAATAATATAAATTAATCTAACTAAGGAAAATGCCAACTATAAATTAAAGGAGGGTTTTAAGAATTTTTAACTAAACAGTAAGAAATAAAGAAATTAAAACCATGAAAATAATAATTTAATAAAAACTCTAATTAAACGAGAAAGAAATAATAATGATGAAAACTTTGGTCAAATGATCATTTGCCACCACCAAATATGCACATAATCAATATATCAATTCTATCATCAATTTTTATTGAAGCTATCAACCGTAGATAATAATAAGCTCTGTTAATTTTTATCTTTCCTTAATGTGTTGTCAGGCAAAACAAGTTCTTTACCTAATCTCTAACTATTAAATAACTTAAAATAAACTCTTTAAATTTAAGATAATGGAAGGATTAAGTAGAGAAAGATATTAGGTTGATTTAGGTAATAAACACACAAGCTCGGATTATTTAACTTAGATCTTGTTCTCCAATTGAAATCACTTATTTCAATTTGCTACTAATGATTAAAATATCGAGACAATTACAGATCAAGTATTTTAATCTAGCAATAGAATTTATTCAAGTCCTATCTAATTGACCACTCAAATAAGATAAGAATAAAATCATAAACATTAGTTATAGAAGAACATAAACAATTTCAATTAAATAAATTGAATGTTTAATCACATGACATATTTAATCTACCCTAACATAATAAAATTAAGAAGAAAAGAATTGATAAAAGCAGTCATGGAGATTAATCCAAAAGGCTGACTCTGCTTTCAGGTTTGTGCAGCTTCCTCGTCTTATTTTTTCTTCTCTTCGTGCGGCTATTGTTGTGTGTGTACGGCTTCCTCTTAAAAGCCAAAGGTTGGCTTTTTATTTATTTTTTTTTTTTTTTGGTCTTATCCACGAGGTATCCTGGGGAGGGCCCCAACTGTGGGAGACACCTTTAAGCCCGTACCACAACCCAGACTAGAAGTCCCCGCTCGAACCGGGAGGCACAGGTTCTCCCAACAAAGGCGACTTCCCTGCGACTCGAACTGGGGAGCAAACCCAGTCAAGCCACTTAAGGGGACTCCATTGCCAGTGGAGCCAACACTTTGTTGGTAAGGTTGGCTTTTTATAATGCTTGGTCGAATCCTTATAGGATTTGAATTCCAATTTCAAGCAATTAATTTGCTCCCCTTAATTGTCATGCACGTGCACTTTAGCTTAGGCAAGTCTTATGCATGCAATCTTTTTAAATTGGTCACGTGAATCTTGCATGCAACTATAAAGCCATGCACATTAAATAAGTTACTATTTTATGCATGCTTGTTACCAAAGTTTTCATTAACCTCCATGAAATTGCCATAAGCTTCCAAATGTGCATCAATTAATTAATTGGCTTCAAAAAATTTTCAATTATTTCTTTTTTTTATTCTTTCAAGCAGATTTCTTTCTTAATACTCCGATTTAATTCTTCTTTAATCCCAAAATATACCTAAAGTAACAAAATATAAAATTAATATAAAAATTAACACAATAAATTATAATTTAACAAAATAACTAAATTAAAAACTAACTAAAATAATTAGAATATTTAAAACCAAAACAAGAAAAAGATAGAGAAATTAATAGTAAAATATAGATAAAATATGTACTTATCATGTGTTATTCATTTATTGGTGCTATGAAATTATATCAAATTAATAATTCAATTAAGTCTATACAAATAATATTTTGATATGACAATAATATAAAGATCAATTGACTCTCTTTTATGACAAGTCGAATCCATTGAGCATATAAAACCTTAGACATTAGATCGAACAAAATTTAAATCACGTGATGTTTGTTGAGAATAAGTCTATGCTGAGAATAAATCTACGTATTTCCTAGTCTTTTGGAGTGTATCTGTTTGTTAAAGATTTTGTGGGCTGGTGCAGATTTTTTGGTTTATCGCTTGATTATAGGAAAAGTTGTTCATTGTATTGCCTATATAAAGTGAGATCAACAAAAGCTTTTGTAATTCTTTTCTATTCATCATATTATCTCTTTAAAAATTATTCCTCTGCTAGTTATCAATCTAGTATCAGAGCCAGATTACTATTTCTTCTAACTTGTACTGCTGTAGCATTTACTAATGGCACCTGACAGCTTTGTTCAACCAGCCATACCACGCTTCGATGGTCACTATGATCATTGGAGCATGCTAATGGAAAAATTTTTAAGGTCAAAGGAGTACTGGCAGGTGTTGGAATCTGGAGTAGCAAGAACTAAGCAGTTAGAAGAATCTCAGTTGACAGATCTTAATGCAAAACATTACCTCTTCTAAAGATATTTGGGACTCTATGAAAAAGAAGTTTCAAGGCTCAGCAAAGGCAAAGAAGACACAACTACAAGCTCTTCGTGCAGATTTTGAGACACTTCAAATGAAATCAGGTGAGTCAATTTCTTATTATCTTTCAAGAACTATGGCTATTGCAAATAAATTGCGAATTTATGGAGAGCAAATTAATGATTCTATCATAGTTGGAAAAGTTCCTAGATCATTAACCTCAAGTACGAGTATGTTGTTTGTTCAATTATGGAGTCAAACGATCTTGATGATATGGAAAGTTCGTTAAAGGTCCATGGACAAAGAATGAACAAGCAAATTGGAGCATTGCAAGCTGCAACTAATAACTCTTCAGCATCAAGAGGTCAGGGTCGAGGCCGACGAAGAGGCAGAGGCAGAGGTAATGGAGATCGTGGGGCATCACAAAATAAGCAAGAAGAGAATTATGCTACTGATTTCAATGGAAAAGGTAAAGGTACACTGATCACAAGTCTAGAACAGTAGACAAATCTAATATTGAATGTTTCAGATGCCACAGGTATGGTCACTTTCGTTCTGATTGTCGTACAAACTTAAACAAAGCACGTGGCGAAAAATCTAATTATGCTGAGAAAGATGAAGAGTCTCACTCTTGATGGCATGCCATGTTAAAGAGAGAACTAGTAATTATATGTGGTATCTAGACATAGGCTATAGCAATCATATGTATGGTGATAAATCTGTGTTTACTGGTTTAGATGAATCTTTTAGAGATACAATTACATTTGGAGACGACTCTACAATTTTGTCATGTGAAAAAGAAATGTTGGAATTCGTACTAAAGAAAATAAGAGTTAGAGTATTTCCAATGTTTTATTTGTTCCTGACTTAAAAAAAGAACTTGCTCAACTTAGGACTACTTCTTAAAGAGGCTACGAAATAAATTTTAAAGAAGGGGTCTGTAGAATTGAAGATTCCAGAAAAGGCTTGCTAACTCAAGTCAATATGACGGCAAATCGAATGTTTCCTTTATATCTTCAAAACAATATATATTCATTCTTGTTTATTGGCCGAATTAAAGGATGCATCATGGTTGTGGCATTTTCGATATGGACATTTGAACTTCGATGGTTTGAGAACTTTAAAGCAGAAAAACATGGTGTTTGGGCTTCCTAAGCTTGAGCATCCAGAGGAAGTGTGTGAAGAACGTGTTATTTGCAAACAACACCGTGATCAATTTCCAAAGGTGAAAACATGGCGAGCAAAAAGGTCGTTAGAGCTAGTGCACTCAGACATTTGTAGGCCTATAAATCCTATCTCTAATTGAGGTAAACAATACTTTATAACATTTATTGATGACTTTAGCCGAAAGACTTGGGTGTATTTCTTGCAAGAGCAATCTGAGGCTTTTGCAGCATTCAAAAGCTACAAAGCTCTTGCCGAAAAAGAAATAGATTGTGCTATTAAAATTCTCCGCACCAACTGTGGTGATGAATACAATTCACAAGAGTTTGTCAATTTTTTGAGATGCATGGGATAAAAAAGCAACTAACAGTAGCCTATACACCACAACAAAATGGTGTTTCAGAGAGGAAAAATCGTACTATTCTGAAAATTCAAATGTTAAAATGGAGCAATGTACTAAAGAATTTCTGGCCTGAAGCAGTAAATTGGAGCATCCATATACTAAACAGAAGCCCAACACTTGTTATTCAAAATATGACATCAGAGGAAGCTTGGATTAGACGAAGACCAACAGTTGACCATTTCAGAATATTTGGGTGCATTATCTATGCCCATGTTCCAGATCAGAAGAGAAAGAACCTTGATGTGTGTGTTTCTTGGTGTTAGTGACCAATCAAAAGCCTACAAGCTGTACAATTCTAACATCAAGAAAATTATTTTCAGTTGAGATGTCATATTCGATGAAGAAAATATATGGGCATGGACTGACAGAACCTCACAACAACAAATTCCAGTTGACTTTGACAATGAAGATGATGAGAAAAATCCTGAAGCATTAGAAAATGAGCAACAACATGGCATCCGTCCAATGACAGTACCTAATGAACCTTTGGAACATTCAGATGCAGCACATGAGGCACGGCCTCGGCGCTCTAGAAAGAAGCCTATATGGATGGATGATTAAATATAAAGCCCGGTTAATAGCTAAAGGTTACAACCAAGAGTATGGAATTGATTACAAAGAAGTCCTTGCCCCAGTAGCACAACATGATACCATCAGGTTGATAATTGCAGTGGCTGCACAACATTCATGGCCAATCTATCAATTGGACGTGAAATCGGCATTCTTGCAAGGTGATCTAAAGGAGCAGGTATATGCTGATCAACCCCCTGGTGAAGCATGGGAATGAGAATAAAGTCTACAAATTAAAGAAGGCATTATACGGATTGAAACAGCCACCCAGAGCCCGGTATAACCATATAGATGCCTACTTTAAAAAATGTCCATATGAGCATGCACTTTTCATAAAAATGAAGATGGAAAGAAATTTCTTATTGTGTCTGTTTATGTGGATGACTTGATTTATACTGGAAATGATATGAGCATGATTGAGAAGTTTAAACAATCCATAATGAGTGAGTTTGACATGTCTGACTTGGGAATAATGCATTATTTTCTTGGCATTGAGGTTATACAATCAGCTGCAGGTATCTTCATCTCTCGGAAAAAAATATATTCGAGAGATTCTAGATAGGTTTCAAATGATAAATTGCAATTCAGCAAGTACACCTATAGAAAGTGGCCTAAAGCTTACAAAGAATCTTGGAGGAAAGAAGATAAACATCACTTTCTTTAAGCAAATAGTAGGATGTTTAATGTATTTAACAGCAACGAGGCCTAACATAATGTATGTTGTTAGTCTTCTTAGTAGATATATTTTGAACATCCAAAAGATTTTGAACCTTCTTGCTGCCAAGAGAATTTTGCGTTACTTACAGGGTACCAGTAAGTTTGGGATATTCTATCGAAAAAGAGAAAAATCTGAACTACTTGACTTCACAGACAGTGACTATGCTATGGATTCCGATGATAGGAAGAGCACCTCGGGATATGTTTTTATGCTGGGCTCTGGAGTTATTTCTTAGTTATCAAAGAAGCAGCCAATTGTCACTTTGTCCACCACGGAAGCTGAATATGTTGCTGCAACAACAGGTGCATGTCATGCTATTTGGTTAAGAAGATTACTTGAAGAATTTTGCTGCAAATAGGAAGTTTCTACACCAATCTACTGTGACAACAGTTTAACAATCAAACTTTCCTCGAATCCAGTATTTTATAGAAGAACAAAACATATAGATATAAGGTACCACTTCCTTTGAGACCTCACAAAAGATGGTACAATTGAATTAGTTTTCTGCAGAAATGAAGATCAACTCGCTGACATTTTTACAAAGTCCCTCAAGCTGGCAACTTTTTCAAATTTGCAAAAGTTACTTGGAGTTTGCACTTTGGAAGACCACATTTGAGGAGCAGTGAGGCGTTGCACAGCTTCTAGATAATAAACCGAATGATTTTCTTGTGCAAATAAAATATTCAGTTTAAGGGAGGGATTGTTGAGCATAAGTCTATGCTGAGAATAAGTCTATGTATTTCCTAGTCTTTTGGAGTGTATCTGTTTGTTAGAGATTTTATGGGCTGGTGCAGATTTTTTGATTTATTGCTTGATTGTAGGAAAATTTGTTCATTGTATTGCCTATATAAAGTGCGATCAATAAAAGCTTTTGTAATTCTTTTCTATTCATCATATTATCTCTTTAAAAATTATTCCTTTACTAGTTATCAATGTTTCGTATTGATTTACATGGAACATGATTTTTTTTAAAAAAAGAAGTAATATATTCATGAATTAATAGTTTACTAATTAATTAATAAATTAGTAAATTTAATTAATTAATATTCTCTTAAATATTTTATTTTTCTTGATTATAATAGTTTTAAATTATCGAGGTGGTGTTGTAAATTTTTTAATCTGATTTTAGTCAAAGCTAACAATTAATTCTGGGTACAACTTTAAGTCATTTATCTGATGTAGTCTTGCCTTACAATTGGACGAGTTTTCAATCGTTACACGTGTCCGAACAGTTAAGAAATGGCATGGGCTTGCTTCGTGTTGTTGATTGTTGGATCCATTGAGTCAGGCCCACAGGTTTCCTCAAGTCATGGTATGGCCAATGACATCAGAGGACTAAAACCAAATGGTTCTAACTTCTAAAACCCCAAAAAAAAAAAAATTTAAAAAAATTGTGTTAATAATAGCAGTGTTTTGAGAGTCTTCATATCTGATTCTTGGAGATTTAGATTTGTGCATAAAAATTTGACCCGTTTTAGAATTTGAATTTGGCAATATACTATAACATAGTAAAAATTATATTCTTAAAATTGCTTGCTTGTTCCTAAAATTGATTTTGACTTTGATTTCATTTCTAATTTTTTATAATGCGAAAAGAAGTTCCAATTAATATTATCGATTTACTTATTTATGCGACATAATTTCTAAAAAAATTAGTATCTTTATCAAAGGAAAAATAGAAACTCTACGAGGATCTGAAAAAAAAAAACCATAAATGTGATCATATATTCAAAAATAAGGAATATTCTCATAAATTTGTAATTTATTAATTCATTGATTAATCATCATCATCATCTAAACGAAAAAGTTTTTTATGGTCCCACAGCTACTTTTAAAGTACATCAGACAGTATTTACAACACCACACGCTAGATTATGTATCCAATTCTTTGAGATTTTAATATTTACATTCTCAAATTTTTTACCAGGTTCTTTAGGAGGGTCCGCCTATGTTACCACTGTTGTATTGTACAATAGTTTTTGTCATTTTCCAGTCTAACCATTAGATGGTTCAGAGTTCAATCTAACGGCTTAGATAAATTTATGGCGATTTGAAGCTGCAACTTACAACCATGGGAGCCCTTTTTTCCATTTTTATTAAGCGATGAAAATTGCATAAAGAAAGGGCGTTCCGTTAGCTCCAAATATCCAGTTAGGGTTTGAATTCAAGGACGCATGGAATCGCATCTATTCGAGATCCATATTGGCACTGAAATCAATTCTTTGAATCCGCGGGTGGACTAAATTAGGAAGGAAGCCGCTGATGACCGAGCGGTGGCGGTGACGGCCGTAAACTCAACCTTGAAAATCCAAAGCAGGTTAGAATCTCTGCTGATCTCTGAAATAATGTGCACGGGTCTTATTATTAAACCACCTATCGGACTGTAATGGAGTTCGATTCTCTCAGAGTTGACCAAACCAATATGGAGACTGTTCGAAAAGGAAGTTCAGGAAAGAAACAAATTGACTCGCCAAATAATCACGGCAGGCAAAAAGTCTTTTGATAATTAATTCAAGATTCAGAAGTTAAGAGTAATTTTTTTAACTTGCAATTAACAGTTGAATGTTTCCGAAAGGGAGGGAGCTTTTTCGAGTTTGAGTGTTTTGGAATTGATGCCTACGAGGTTGCATTGTTCAGCTCTGAGGCTGATGGAAGAGAGCGTTGTTCATCCGGTGAAGTATAACGATGAAGGGAAGCCCACGGTTGCAGAATTTGAGTATCCCAAAATTTATCATAATGGTAATTTTATTTTTTGGTGCCCATGTGTTTCATTTTGCGACTGAGAAAATGAATGTCGGGGCAATGCAGATTATGTGTAAATTAAAAGATTAAAATGGGGCACGTATAGACGCGGTGGCTATGGAGGATTATAAGTTTTTGAATTCGTCACATGTCGCTACGGCAAGTGCCACAACTAGTGTGCTCATTTGCAGAGGTTTTACTTTCAGAACTACACTAAGGTAGTGTTTACTTTCTGGAGTAGGAGTGTGGAGTGTGGAGTGTGGATTCCTCCCATTCCAGTGTTTACTTACCTTAAAAAAGGGGAGTGGGAGTGGGAATCCGTGGGTCCCACCCAATTTTGGAGTGGGGAGTGAGATTCCCACTCTCATGGGGAGAGGTATAATAAATATGATATTATTTATTTTATTAAATTTAATAAAATAAAAATAAATAAATATTATATTTAAATTAATAATATTAAACATTAATTTTAATAAATATTAATTATTTATTTATTTAATAATAATAAATATTTTATTCTAAAAAAATATTAATTTTGTACTATATTATCAATAAAAATATTTCATTTGTGTTGCTATTATTAATAATTTTTATTCACATAATTTAAATTAAAATTAATAAAAAATTATGATTTACATAATTAAGAATATTAGTAATTTATAAATATAATAAAATATTTATTTTATTTTCCAAATATATTTTTTATTAATTTTTTAATTACAAATTATAATTCTGTACATAAGAATAAAATTGTAATTTAAAATAATTTACTCCCAATCCAAGACAAAGTAAACAAATAATTAGGATTCTGATTGACAATCCATACTTTTATTTAGTCTAAGTAAACACCCTACTCTCACTCCTACTCCACACTCCTAATCTAAGGATTCCCACTCCTCAGGATTCCCACTCCAATCCAAAAAGTAAACGCAGCATAAGAATGCTAAGAAAGATGGTAGTAATATGAACCTTAAGAATCCTAAATACTTGTCGATATTTAATTATTTGAGTTTTTGTTTGCCTGAGATGTAATGAAAATTGCATAGGATTTTATTATTGGATGATGATATTGAGGTACAAATGCCCTAACATGGTTTTAGAAGATTGATGTGGTGGGAAAATGAATGGAACAGTAGAGACTTATTCTGGTTCATTTCATAGATATTGAAAGTACATGAATTTCCTGCATCCTTTAATTGAGGCAACGTTTAACCCAAAGACATGCACATGGGCTTATGGGATGAACTTCTTTGATTTGGATGCTTGGACAGGGGAGAATGTTTATTGTGTGTATCATTACTAGTAGAATTTGGTAAGATTGATTTTAATATTAATCCATTTTCATTGATTAAGGTACTACCAAATAGTTTATATGCCGATTATGCTTTAAATACTTGATATGAATTACAGTGATTATCTACTTCTTGTGATTGTACTTGCTATGTAATCATAAACCTTTAGTTGTTTGAGGAGATCAGCCACGAGTGGTATAATTGTTAGTTGGTTTCAGAGGTGATATTGTTACACGAAATTAAACTTATTCTGCATGACAGCAATTTGGGCATAAGTTTTCTGTGTTTTTTTTTTTTAGTTTGGAATTTATATTTGGATTGTTATTAATTATTAAAGCAATTTATGTTACAGAATGAGAATAGGACATTGTGGAAATTGTGGCAAACATGACAGAATTGTGAGTAATGAACTTCAAGTTTTGAGATTCAATTATTAAATATCCCCTCTCATGTTGAAATCATATTTTGAATTTTTTCTTTTGGTGATCTACATTTGCTTGCTAGAAATGGGACACGATAAGGTAGGTGCTGCCAATTTGAAGGTGCATATATTATTTTGTTTATTTTTATCGAATTATGCTTAGTGGCTGTATCAGTTTATACAAGACCATAGAACGAATGCATAATTTACTAGATAATACAATAACATAGCAGATGAGATTTATCTTACGAAGTCTTGATAAGGATGTATGGAGTTATCACAGCTCTTGTGACCATCTCATACTTTCTTTATCATTTACAGGTTTGTATTGTAAGGAAGGCGAAGCCACAATTCACAATGTCGTCCGCTGAGGAGATAGATGACCACTTGACTAATATAACGAAGTAAAACGAGGAGCTGGTATCATGGGCCATCATAAGTGATGGAACCGAGCATGAAAATAGGATTTTGCATGTGTAGGTTGGATTTAAATATTGCATGGCATTTGATGATGCAAACAGCCATTGTCGTGCATTAAAGAAAACAAAACACTTTAATCTTTTGCTTAATGTTCATGGCAATGCCAAGCAAAAGGAAAGAGCTTTCTGGTAGTAGTGGCTGATGAATTTTGTGCCTATTATAGTAATGAATGTTACTCTTTTTTTTTGCCAAAAGTAATGAATATTACTTATTTGTGCCTTTATGACATAAATTATACGATAGTGATGAATGCAATTTCAGTAAGCCCGCGTCCTGTAAGATAAATGGAAAGATGGTAAATTGAAAGTAAGAAACTTGAAACGTGATTCCACTTCAATTAACAAGAAGTTTCAGGTTGCTTTTTCCAGCACTCTTGTTCACAATAAAATGCTCAATTTTCAACATTTGTAAAGATTAATATCACATTATGCCGAGTGCAAATGATACTTTATGTTAATAGCAGGAAGTAAAGGACCTCGGCCTATTAAAATGGTCACAAATCACCTATTTGTCAACTGTGGATTGCCTAAGCCATAGTTATAGCAGTAAACTCCAGACAGATAGAGCAAATATTATCAAGTTAAAGCACGCAGGCCGTAGAGAAATTGTAAATGCTTGGTGATTGTAAATGCTTGGTAATTAATTCACATTACAGTAATTGAAAGTGAGGTGGTGGTGCCGGTGGATACCAAAACACTTAGGTAATGAACAATCATACGAGTATTAAGGAAAGTATCACAATCTTCCCCCAATCTAAAGATAAACAAAGGTCCATCCGAAATTAAGTTATACATATAACAAAATATTATAATGAACGACAAAACCAAGGGTCAAAAGGTTGATCTTGAATTCATCTGGGTCATCTGTATTGCTATCACAGGCCTGCACAGTAACACACAGAGATAAAAATCTGTATTTAGTAACTTTAGTAGAAGATAAAAGAGATAGTGAATTATAAGGCAAGAAATAAAAAAAAAATTACTTAAATATTAAAAGCAATCGCTGAAAACCAAAAGGGGCAGAATAGATTATCGATCAACCAACAAAATTATAGTTTCGAATTTAAGTATTTCACTTGTCAAGTAAAGAAGAAGCCATTTTCAAATACTTTGTTACTGGTTCAGATATTCCTCAGGAGCCCCAATCCTGAAACCTATTGGTTGCTATAAAAACAGACTAAGTAACCAACAACATAATGTTGAAGCATGCACGCAACAATGTTACTTCTGCAATGAAAGTAAGTAAATAATCTCTTAAGCCGCAGCTGGCAGGGTTTTTGGTACTGAATTAATGGTTTCCATGCAAAACTCCTCGTGGCTTATAAAAAAACCAAAAAAAAAATTAGTTAAACAAATACGTCCTGAACCATAGAAAATGACTTGCGGATCATAATTACATTTGAGGAACAGAGGTTCGAATTTGGCACACACAAATGTGATCTAATTTGCCACCAAATTAACTACCCCGTTATGTTTTCTTGATTTTACTAGAAATGGAGCCAAGGACGACAAAATTGCTCCTGAGATTGTGAAGGATCCTGACCCTGAATGTTCGTTAATTCCAGGAGTAATTATGATAAAAGATAAAACTTTCTAAGCATTTTGAAGACAAAATGGGATACTGTAATCACCCGTTTTATTTGGCAGCCTAGACAGGTAATCCAACATAAGGTTGAAAGTCGTTGACCATTCACTTAATCAATAAATCACAAGAAACAGCTAGCGGTTTCTTAATTGACCTTGGCCTAATTGCTATAACTTCTCAGACAAGAAAATAAAAGTTTGGATTTTGAACCACTAAAAATTAATTAGTTCTCCTAACCGGGCGCATTTCGAATATGGAATTATTAATTAAGTTCACCTTGCTGATTAATTTGATTTGTTTAAAACGGTTCATATTTGAGGCAAGAAACATGCAATTGCATAGTTATATATTGACGAGCACAGGAGACATATCTCTGGTGGTCTCTGGGGACATTACGGACAGATGAGAACAAATTAAACTCATCAAACTGGAAGAAGAATACAAAAGCAATTCGTCTTGCTAACACATGAACATAACCCATCTACTAAGCTAATCACCGGTATTAAATATTTCGATCAAAATATTAAATTTGTAGTAAGGAGTTACCTGCTGCGTCCGATTGAAAGCCTCATCACCAGATCAAACACACATCTTTCCATTCTTTTTTTTCAGTTAATGAGATGTGCCTAATTCCTGAAGTTTCAGCTTTGCCCGATCTCTGCTGCAATTGCCTGGCACAAATCTGTTTTCGCCTTTAATTTATCTGACGTCGTTTAGAAATACTTTCTCCTAGTACCACTGCGATTCCATTCAAAAAGATTTGGATTATGGGAATTTTTTTCTATGGAAAAGATTTCAACAATTCCTGGTTTCTGGCTAACATTTGGTTATGGGCCGTTCAAAGCAAATCAATTAAGAGAAGAACGTGCACTGTGTCTAGGTCTTTATTAATTGAATATAGTTTCCCCTGGTAACTTGAAGCAACCGGCTGCTATTATTATCCACCGGCTCTTGTCAACCGTTGGATCGACTCATTTTAAATCCAACGAAGGTGCTAAAAGAAGACAAAAACTGTGGTACGTTACCACAGTGGTAACATAGGCGGACCCTCTTTAGGATTGCAGTATTTACATTATGAGGTTTTATACTAGATTATTCTAAATCTACCATTATTTTTCTTAGGAAAAATGATGGCGAATTCCCTAACATTTAGAAAAGGGGATATAAAATCTTTTAATTTTTAAAAAAGACATATAAACCCTTTTTGTTAATAAATTTTATTTATTTTAATAGTAAATTTATTTTTAATTTACAATTATTTTTATGTCCCTATAATAAATAAATCAATATATTAACTTAGGATATGTCATGTACATATTCATCATTATTATGTCCTAAGGGCAAAACTATCTTACCCTCCCGTTGTACCAAACGCCATTTTAGTATTTTCGTTAGCAGTCCTTGAAGTTTCTATAAATAGTAAAAACTATAAGTTTTAAAAAAATTTTACAATAAGCCCCAATTAAAATATAATAATTTCAAAATTCTAAAAACTTTATTTGGCATTTTCTTCAACAATCCCTATTATTTTCTGTAAATAATAAAAACTACACGTTTTAATAATTTTAAAATTCTAAAAAATTTATTCTCTCTATCTCCTTCTCAACCAATTTTAAATTTAAGTTTCATTCTTTATAATTTTAAATTTAAGTAATATAATAAATATTATACAATTTATTTGTTTTCATATTAAATAAATAATTGATCGGCTTCATATGTGTGATAAAGTATAAGTAATTTTACATAATCTCAAACTTACATATAGAAATTTATTATTTTGAAAATATTATTTATAAACTCTATAATGAATGTAAATGACTATCCAAACATTTATTTAATATTTATTTTTTTTCATTTTAATATTGTCAAAATTTATATAAAACCTTGTCCAATTTTGTGTTACACTAAATACAAAATAATATTATTAAAATCTAATTGGTATTTTAAGTAAATGGAAGTGGAGAGTATTTTATCAAGTTAAAATAATCCATCCATATTTTTAATATATAAATATGTTCATTTACTAAATTACCTTTGGTAATAAAATATTTAACGGACCAATGTATCAAAATTATGAAATTTAATATTTTCTTATCCTTTTAGTAAACACAATGGACCACATCGTTAATAACCAAATAATAACATTCAAACCGTTGGAATAGCATTTGCAACTCTTGGGTTAGATCCAATGGTTCAATCACAAAAAGACAAAAAAAATGGTATGAAACCACAGTTGCATTGTAACTGGACCCTATGTTCCAATCAATAACTTTTTATTTAAAACTTAAAATTAAGATGTAATTACCTTTTACCCAAATTATTCATTATTTTTTACAGTCAAATTTAATTTTATCTATTATTCATCATTTTTTTATCATCTTATTATTGGAAAGGGTTTATTCATAATTTAGACTGAATAATACGGGTAAAAGGTAATTACATCTCAATTTTAAGTTTTAAATAAAAAGTTATTGATTTCATTATACACATCATCAATGACATATCTTAGGTCAATATATTGATTTATTTATTATAGGGACATAATAGTAATTGTAAATTAAAAAAATTATTATTCAAACAAATTGAATTGACTAACAAAAATGGAGATTATATATCTTTCTTAAAACATTAAAGGATTTTGTATTCCTTTTCCCAACCGTTAGGGGTTCACTGTCCTTTTCTCTTTTTCTTATTTTAAACTTAATTCTACTTCCTCAAACACATACATTTCTTCTTATAAATAACGCTGGACAGCTAGAGGTTATACTTATCATTCACAATTGATGCAATATATCAAATTTGAAAGTTGCATAAATTCATAAATATTACCCTCAAAATGATATTTCAAACAAAAAATATGGCTAAAGTTACTGGAGGAAAAATACCTGAAGTAGAGGACGACAAAGAAGATGAAGATACGACAAAGAAGATGAAGATTATTGTGCAAAATTCATTATTGAATTAGTGATTTACCAGAATTCATCACAAGGTGAGACATATATTGTAAATTTTAAAACTTGGTATTGCAATTTCATTTGCAATGCACACTCATATATATATATGTATGTATGTATGTATGTATGTATGTATGTATGTATGTATATTTAAAACGTTACTGGTTTCAGAGTTGCATGTCACGGGCCGCTTAAATTTGCCACCAACGGAGGCTAATTCCACGCACACGGGTTTGCTTAGTAAAAGTCCGCATAGAAATTGAGTGCACTTAGAATCGGGGTGTGCTTAGCACTGGAAGCGGGATACACTCAAAAGAGTGATGTGCTTAGAAATGGGCCGCCAATACAACTAGACAACCGTGGTGTGCTTAGCGATCATCCAAGCCCGGCTGAGTTCTAGAGTTTTCTTCAATTGTAAATAACTTAGAAGTTTCTAGGCTTCTGCATTTAGGTCCTTAGGATATTTATGCAAGTTGCATGAAACGTTCAAGAACCTAGCACCCATGCCTATAAATAGGGGTGAGCCCCCTCATTTACACCACACCACACACACACACACACATACCAGCGCGCACACATTCTCGCTCATGCTCTCAAGCACTCTTGCAAAAGCTCTCTTGTAAATTATTTTTAGTGTACAATAAAATTATATTTTGTCATTTGCTCCCTTCTCTCTAGCATTTTCCGCAAGCGTTCTTGTTTCGCTAGTTAGAGAATAATCGAAAGGCTTACTTAGCGACTTGTGTGTTAGAAGTCGTCGAAGTACCATATGGGTTTACTAGTCTCCATTTCAGCTGACCACCCATTTAGGGATACTAGCTAATAAAGAGCCTCAAAAAGGTCTAACGTAGTGGATCTCGTTAAGACAATACTTGATTTTAGATTGTTCCCAAGTTGAGTAAATCTCAATTTGAATAGGGTCATACTTGATCTAAAATTAATGATGAACTAAATATAAGAATTCACCTTGTAGGGTAAATGGAACCTAGATCGTTTTAATGCTATATTTAATATTAACGAACAATTGGTCACTATTAGGTTGCATTAGATATAAGATATCCAACAGGCGATAGCTAATGATGCATGAGGGATTCTACCCAATGTTGTAGTAGATACTATAGCAACGGTACGAAAATTGAAAAAATAGTCAATGCCATTAAGTGAGTTTATTCATTCAACTACTCTATTCTCATTGGTTTATCCTTGTGTTTGACGTAAGAATTTTCTTTATTGTATTTTTTTATTTTAATTGGTTTATTAGTTTCATAAATTATCTTCTTTTAATTTAGAACAAACTGCACCATTAAGGTTACTATAGCAAATCTGATAACATCAATTCCTGTGGAGATGATCTGAATACTTATCAGTATATTACTTGTTGTGTACACTTGCACATTGACATTCATAACATTAGAGATTGCACAAACCAATGTCCCTAAGATATTTATGCAAGTTGCATAGAACTTTCAAGAACCTAGCACCCATGTCTAAAAACAGGGGTGAGCCCCCTCTTTTACACCACACCACACCACACACACCCACCCACCAGCACACACACATTCTCGCTCATGCTTTCAAGCACTCTTGTAAATTATTTTTAGTGTGTAATAAAATTATATTTTGGTCATATTGCTCTCTTCTCTCTAACATTTTCCGCAAGCGTTCTTGCTTTGCTAGTTAAAGAAAAATCAAAAGGCTTACTTAGAGACTTACGTGCGTCATCTAAGTGCCGCACAGGTTTGCTACGCAAAACTCTCATCTCGTGACATGCAGCTGTTTCTCCCTATAATTTAGGTTTCTCATGCGAATCTCTGATTTTTTTTCTATTCTTTTGGCTTTTTTCTTAGCAGCCATCATTTCTACTGGGCATCCTGTTGCTGCCTAAAGAGGGTTTAGTCTTTAAGGCAAAGGCACAAGCCAAAAAGCTACCGCCAGCGATAGAGACCAAAAAGATTCAAGAAGGGCACCACCCACCAAATTTTTTGTTCCCACTCAATATTATCATAATGGGTAAAATGAGTGAAAGAGTCTCAAATCAACCATAACCAGGCCCTCCCATTTTCACTTTTGATAATCGAAACACAACAAGCTATTGTCATTCATTTAGAGTTTTAATGTTTTATGGAGTAATTATCGAATATTGTTGAGAGTACTAACCCATCATTAAGCAACAAGTCCAATAGTAGTTAAATCTTTTTTTATAGATTTATTTAGATTGTTACAACCTATTTAATTTTTTTATTAAATAACCACTAAAATGGTAGGGGTGAGGCTGGAGCCAGACCCTAACTATAATATAAATCAACTAATGTTAAAAATAAAATAAAATAAAGAGGGAATATAAACCAAAACCTCTTAAGAGAAATAAAAATAACAAGCAAAATACAAAATGTCCAAGCCAACAAGACAAAATTAACATCAAACATGTGGGATCTCAAGAGCATCTAACTAAAGAATGCCAGTAAACTAGCTGGAAAGTCCCTAAGATTGAAAATCATTGATGAGTCTTATGAGTATAAGCCCAGTTGGCCATGAAGATAGCAGTGGATGTAGTCTCCCAAAAGACATGTCTGATAACTATAGATGGGTCGGAGGACAATGTCTGGACTTGACTAAAGAGACAAGCAAATCATATCGCATGAAGCCATGAGAAATAGCCCAAGAAACTACAATTGCTGAATCAGACTCCACCTCAAGAGTAAAAAATCAAGCTAAACAGTAAGGTCTAAACCCTTTAAAACAACCGTCAGTTCAACGAAAAGGATGGCTTAGTGTCTTAAAAAGGAACCAAAAGTAGCTAACACCACTCTTTGATGATCACACATAACACCACCACCAACAAATAAACTAGGATTGCCCCTAAAATAACTATCCACACTCAACTTCACTACCCCAGTCGATAGTCTCAACTAGCATTTTTAAGCATTCATTTTGTTTTATGGTTAATATATCTCCTCTCTCTCTCTCTCTAGCAATGGCCATAAATTCGCTCTCTCATAACTTGCAATGATATAGTCATATAAATTATCACTTTAATGAAACTATAAATTATAACATGACCAAACAAGCAATGACCACAAATTAATTTATTGCATGTAGCACATGACCACAGTTGGCATAATTTTATATGGACAAAAATATGGATTCAGACTAGATACCTAAAGCAAACAACTCCAAAAAGTCATATTAGCAAGACATAAGTCTTGCAAACATACACAATACATTTGTTGTGATCTTATATCCATTGATTTTACTCCATTAACTTTTCAGTACCAATTAATATAGACCCAAGGCTCAATGGTTTATCATTGCAAATATAAAGAAAGTCAATACCAAATCATTATACATACCCTAGGCAAAATTCATTTCATCTGATCATCAATTGGACTAGTGATCAACTGGTTGTTATAGCCAAAACAATCACATGCAATACTTGTTGATTGACTTATTCAAAATTAAGTGGCGGTGTTAAAGATTAATATGGATTAGTGGTTAGTGAGTTGTTTTGTTTATTGCTAGAGTCATGGGATTATGGGATTATGGTCTAGTATTGTGTTCCTGTTTTTTAGCTAAAGTTGTTAGTCTTTTACTTGTATTTAAGACTTGGTGTACTATCTCTACGAGCAGCAAATTTCAGATTTCAAAAGTGTCTCTCAATAATTCTACTTAGAAAATTATCTCTCTCTTCCTAACAAAGTTCGTATCAGAGCCAAGTTAAGAGAGAGTGTGTGTGTGTGTGAAAGACACGAAAAATAAATACAAAGAAGCAAGTGAGAGCAAAGCAAGCTTTCAAAGTTCCAGAACAATGGCAGCTAATGGCATGAATTCTTCACCTCAGCCCCTTCTTACAATTTTTAAAGAGGTGAGCTGCCATTTTTGGAGTCTTAAAATGAAGAATCTCTTCAAATCTCAAGAATTATGGGAGTTAGTGGAAACTGGTTTTATAGACCCAGAACCCGACGAACCCAACCAGTAGTTATGGGAGGCTCGCAAGAAGGACTCCAAGGCACTCTTCATGATCCAGCAAGTTCTCGATGATGAAGTATTTCCTAGAATGGCCGCAGCAACCACTTCTCATGAGGCGTGGGAAATTTTGAAGAAAAAGTATCTGGGAGATGAGAAGGTAATCTCTGTGAAATTACAAACCCTTCATCGTGATTTTAAAACATTAGTTATGTGAGAGAAAGAATCAGTGCAAAAGTTATTGACTAGAGTGTCTGGAATTGTTAATTATATGAAGTCTGATGGTGAAAATGTGAGCACTGAAACTGTTGTGACTAAGGTTTTGAGGAGTCTAACCAAAAGATTTGATCATGTTGTGGCCACAATCGAAGAGTCAAAGGATTTGTCTGACTATTCCTTTGATGAACTGATGTGTTTTTTGCTAGCTCATGAAGACATGCTAAATCGATCAGTTGTAAAGGCATAGGAGAAGGCTTTTCCGGTGAAGGGGGAGTCTTCTTATAAGGGAAAATCAGAGGATTCAAGAGGCAGAGGCAGAGGTAGAGGTGGTTTTCATGGTCGAGGACATGGTGGCAGAAGTAGAGGCAATGCTAGTGATTCCCGTCAACAAAAAAGTGTAATTCAATGCTGATACTGTAAGAAATATGGCCATAAAGAAGTTGAATGCTGGGACAAGCAGAAAGATGAGCAAAAGAATGTCAACTTCGCATAAAAAGTTGAGAATTAAGAAAGTAACTTGTTCATAACTCACTCTCCCATTACTAATGCTTCAAGCGATGTTTGGTTTGTTGACAGTGCATGTTCGAATCATATGTCTGGGTCAAGGTCATTATTCAAAGATCTTAATAGACACAGAAAAGCGACGTTTGGCTTAGGGATGACAAACAAGTGAAAGTTTAGGAGAAAGATACAATTGCCATTAAAACTATACAAGGTAATGTGAAACTTCTTTATGATGTGCAGTTTGTGCCTGGTTTAGCTCATAATTTGTTAAATGTCGGGCAATTGATGAATATTGGATATTCAATTATGTTTAATGGTGGTTCATGTGTTATTCATGATAAGAAAATTGATCAGTCTATAGTAAGTATTCCTATAACACAGAATATAATGTTTCCTTTTGATGTTTCAAACGTTGTGAAGAATGCCTTTGTGTCAAGGGGAATACTGAAACTAATTTGTGGCATTTACGTTATGGGCATTTGAATATGAATGGGTTGAGACTTTTGAGTAAAAAGAAATGATTGTTAGCCTGCGAAAATCAATGAACTTGTATTTTGTGAAGGATTTATTTTAGGGAAGTAGAGTAAGAACTCATTTCTTGTTGGAAAATCTTAGAGAGCTTCAGATTGTTTGGAACTTGTGCATGCAGATTTGTGTGGGCCAATGTAAAATAAGTCACTAAGTGGAAGTCGGTATTTTTTATTATTCACCGATGATTATAGTCGTATGAGCTGGATTTATTTCTTGAAATTCAAATTTGAAACCTTTGAGAATTTTAAGAAATTTAAGGCATTATTGGAGAAGCAAAGTGGTAAGAGTGTAAAAGCACTTCACACTGATCGGGGTGGTGAATTTTTATCTAAAAATTTTGATGAATTTTGTGAGGAGAATGGTATTGGTAGGGAGCTCACAGCACCATACACACCAGAACATAATGGCGTTGTAGAGCGGAACAATCGAACAGTTGTAGAAATGGCCAGTACCTTGTTAAAAGCAAAGGGGCTTCCAGATCTGTTTTGGGGAGAAGCAGTTGCAACGGCAGTATATCTCCTTAACATCTCTCCAACAAAAGTAGTTTTAAATCAATCACCTTATGAAGCATGGATGGGTAAGAAGCCTCGGGTAAGCCGCTTAAAAGTCTTTGGTTGTATAGCATATGCTTTGGTTAATTTTTGTTCTAAGCTTGATGAAAAATCTGAGAAATGTATTTTCATTGGCTATAGTACTAAATTCAGGCATATCGTCTATATAATCCTATAAGTGGCAAAGTGATAATCAGCAGGAATGTTGTGTTAATGAAAAAGCTAGCTGGAAATGGAATGATGACAAGGAAGGTACTGTAATTCAAGCTCCTACAAATGAAAATTTTCAGCAAATACAAGCACCATCATCTGATGTATCATCAACTTCAAATCCACATTCTTTCTCCCTCTGTAATAGCAGCAACAGTAGTCCTGCAAATTCTTCATCACATGGCTCCTCTAGTGAAATATCACCCAAGAAATTCATAACTTTAAGGGAAATATATGATTCTTGTGATATTCCTAAAGGCAAAAATGGTATAGGGCTCAAATAGGTGTTTCGAACAAAGTACAATGTTGATGGAAGCATTCAAAAGCACAAAGCACGGCTCGTGGCTAAGGGATATTCACAACAGCAAGGTATAGATTTTGAGGAAACCTTTTCTCATGTCGCTCGTTTGAGACGGTGAGAGTTGTTTTGGCTTTAGCTGCACAATTTCAACTACCTGTATATCAATTTGATGTGAAATCCGCCTTTTTGAATGGAGCTTTAGAGGAGGAGGTTTTTATGTCTCAGTCTCAAGGTTTTGTTATTAATGGTTGCGAGGACAAAGTGTACAGGTTGAGAAAAGCCCTTTAAGGATTAAAGCAAGCTTCACGTGCATGGTATAGCAAAATTGATTCTTTCTTTCTAAGTAGCGGATTCACAAGAAGTGAAAATGAGCCCACTCTTTATTTAAAGCGGCAAAGTAATGGAGATTTTCTGGTGATTTGCCTTTATGTAGATGATATGATCTATATGGGTTCCTCAAAGTCATTAATTGATGATTTTAAGCCTAGCATGATAAAAAAATTTGAGATGACAGATTTAGGATTACTATAATATTATTTGGGGCTTGAAGTGAAACAAGGTGAAGATGGGATTTTTGTATGTCAAAAGAAATATGCTGCAAATCTTTTAAAGAGGTTTAACATGAGCAATTGTGAAGCGGCAGCCACATCAATGAACATCAATGAGAAGCTACAGCATGAAGATGGGATTGAAAAAGCAAATCAAAGATTGTTTAGAAGTTTGGTTGGTGGATTAAATTATCTGACACACACTAGGCCTGACATTGTTTTCCCTGTTAGTGTTGTGTCTAGATTTATGCACAATCCTACAAAGCAACACTTTGGTGTAGCAAAAAGAATCCTTCGCTATGTGGCTGGAACATTTGATTTTGGCATCTAGTATTCCAAAGTTTCAAATTTCAAATTGTTTGGATTCACATACAATGACTAGGCTGGTTATTTGGATGATCGAAAGAGCACTTCTTGCAATATTTTTAGCTTTGGTTCTAGAGCAGTAACCTGGAGTTCAAAGAAGCAGAAAACAGTAGCTTTGTCATCATCTGAAGCAGAGTATGCAGCAGCAACTTTAGCAGCACGGCAAGCTTTATAGCTCAAAAAACTCCTTGCTGATTTTGGCTATGTACAAGAGGAAGCTACTGACATATTTTGTGATAACAGGTCTGCAATTGCAATGGCCAAAAACCTTATTTTTCATTGCAGAACCAAGCATATTGATGTGCAACATCACTTCATTCAGCAGCTGTTGGCAAATGGAAAAATCATGCTTTGTGGTATAGATGAACAAGCAGCAGACATATTTGCAAAGTCTCTTCCCCAAACTAAGCATGAATTTTTCAGATTATAGTTGGGAATTTGCGATTTTGAATCAAGGGGGAGTGTTGATTGACTGATTCAAAATTAAGTGGCAGTGTTAGAGATTTACGTGGATTAGTGGTTAGTGAGTTATTTTGTTTGTTGCTAGAGTCATGGGATTATGGGATTATGGTCTAGTATTGTGTTCCTGTTTTTTTAGCTAAAGTTGTTAGTTTTTTACTTATATTTAAGACTTGGTGTACTCTCTCTACGAATAATGCAACAGATTTCATATTTCAAAATTGTCTCTCAATTATTCTATTTAGAAAATTGTCTTTCTCTTCCTAACAATATTTGCCCTTTCCCCGCACCACAGTTACAGTTAGCCTAAGTGACTAAACCTATCTTCAATTTTTTCATCGACGTCAAACTACTCACTCTCCTCAGGCATTTTCAGACAAGTTTATGCCCATTTCACTAATGGTACGTTTACTTCATGAGAATGGGAATGGGGTGGAATGGGAATGGGGTGGGAATGAGAATGAGCTAGGAATGAGAATGGGTTGGAATGGGAATGAGGAATGGAAATGAAATTTCAATGTTTACTTAACAAAAATAAATGGGAATAGGAATGTGCTGTAATGTCATTGATGTGTTTACTTGTCAAAATAAATAGGAATGAGGAATGAGAATGAGAATCAATTTACCAAAATACCAATAGTATTAATAATTAATAAAAATAATTAATTTATCATTATTAACAATATTATCATTATTGTTTTTGTTCTTATTATTATTATTATTATTATTAAATTTATTATTTTAGTTACTATTAATTATTGTTAATATTATCATTATTAACATTTATTATTATTAACTTTATTATTTTATTTATTATTAATTATTGTTATTACTATTTTTATTAGTATTATCATTATTAACATTTATTATTATTATTATTAAAATTAAATTTTATTAACTTTATTATTTTAGTTATTAATAATTATTGTTATTATTATGTTTAATCATAATAATAATGATAAATGTTAATAATGATAATATTAATAAAAATAATAATAACAATAATTAATAATAACTAAAATAATAAAGTTAATAAAATTTAATAATAATAATAAAATTAATAATAATAATAATAACAACAACAATAAGGATAATATTGTTAATAATGATAAATTAATTATTTTTATTAATTATTATTTTTATCATTATTTTTATTGTTAATAATGATAATATTAATGAAAATAATAATAATAATTAATAATAACTAAAATAATAAAGTTAATAAAATTTAATAATAATAATTATTATTATTATTAATGACATTTAAAATAATAAAATTATTTGTGATTTGAATAAGGGTACTTTAGGAAATATGAAAAAAATAGAAGGATAAAAAAATAAATTTATGTTTCATTCTCATTCCCACATTTTCATTCTCAACTCCCCATGAGAATTGGATTTCCATTTCTTATTCTCAAATTGTGTGGGACCCATACATTTATTTTTATTTTTAAATTATATTTTACTAAGTAAACATATATTTCATTCTCATTCTTTCATTCACAATCCCCAAACCCAAAAGTAAACACACCATAAATGTTAACGACGTTAAAAAAAAAATTAAAATCATCAATGTTGTCATTGATTTAAATATGATTTCCAACCATCCTTTTGTAGCTTCTCTGCTTTGGCGATCAAGACATCATCCCTCATGTCTTCCGTATGTTGTTGCATTATCGGGAACATAAAACGCGTGCAAAATTAAGCGATCATGGTTGATGGTTGACTGCTGTTGGGAAGATATGCACCTGCATTTTCCCAAACAGTTTCAGACCAATTTTTAATTGTGCAAACTGCAAGGAGAATGGCTTCAGCAGGATCAATCCACCAAAAGTATTTATCGCCACGAACGGCAACAACAACCAGTCCTACTACATGTGTGATCACCTCAAAATAGTCATCTTGAGCAACAAACAGAACACTTTTAAAGGACAATTGATGAAAATACGGAATTATTAATGAAAAACACAGAGTCTAAAAATTAATTAACCTTGGCGCATGCACGGACCAATCGTGTTTCCTGAGCTTCTGCAGCAAATCCAGAGACCAAGTTTGACAAGAGTGGCACCAATCATGATCGAGTACAACCATGCCAATTGAATTGTACTCATCTTTGTGGGCTCTTCATCTTTACCAAGCTCTTGTACTGCTTCAATCAACACCTGAAACACTGCAAACAAATGGAACTAGGCGTGTACATAGCAATCTCGCTGCAATTAACTATCACAATCAACGAACAATCAAGAAACAGATTAAGCTTTGGTGATCGCACACCAAGTGTGGCCATTACAGCGGCAAAGATGATAATGCCTACTGGCTGGACCCTCAGTTTGCCAATAGGATACTTGTAGATGTTGACATTTTTCACAGATGGTGACATTTTTCACAGTCCAATGAGTGCACTAAAGTATGCCCCCAACTAGTAGATCCAGTAGAGAGTCTAGTGTTGATGCAGCAATGGCGATGGATCCACTCATAATTGTAGCATAAATCTGCATGCCAAGCCAGGTATAGGTAATACAATAAACAGAATTTGAAGCACCTTGGAGTGTTGGCATAATTGGATAGCTTCGTGGCCCTTTCATGCTGGCCTTGTTCCTCGAGATCTTCCTCCGGACTGCAGTGATCAGATTCCACCATTAATGCATCCACTTCCTCGAAGGCTTTCAAGGTCGTAAATTATGCCTCGTGATATTCCTTCTCCCCTGTAATATCATTAAGATGTATCTGCAGCATGTTAAACACAATGATCAAACTACTCACTCATCAAGTAGCTGGTTGACAATGATGATCAAAACCGCTCAAACTAAAATAAGAAATCATAGAAAGATCAGCAATATTAATGTAGTTAAGTTTCTTTACCATATCAAATGTTTTCTTAATTCTTTTTAACTATGGCGAAAAAGGGCTTAATTTTAAAAAAAAATAAAAATCTGTCTGACCATTTCTAAAAGTTACGAAATCCTGAGCATTTTGTTTCTTCGCCTCAATTTAAGCCTGATTAGTTAACATTATTTGTAATTGCTGTAGGAACATAGAATAACAAACCAAACAACGTAAAAGTGAAGAAATCAAGAAAGAATGAGTAAAAATTTCAGTTCAATTTCAAATTAAAAATAATAATAATAATACCGACAGTTTCTCAAATCAGAGTGTCAAATCCCATGTGGGCTCCAAACAGTGTAAAAAAATATACTTTTTATTTTTCTTTTCAATATATATATATATTTTTTTTTGAACCCTTGGTGGGATTTGATTCAGCTAGACCATTGTTGTGTTTATAAATAGAGATGTCTCGTCTCGGCCTTATCAAAAGTTGTTGCCGTATGCTCTACTAATTCGTCCTTGTTCCCCCTTCGGTATTTTTTTTTTTTCTCCTCTCCTCTCTGTCTTCTTTAATTTCAATAGGCCATAAAAATTTGCCTTCTTTATTGCTTGTGGTTCAAGTGCATCAACAGTCTACTTGACAAATGTTATTATCAAACCTTTTAATTAATGCTGTGAATTCAATGATGAACTCATCGGAAAACTAGAATAAATAAGAAATCTGCAAACAATAGCAAGCAGAAGGAGGCCATATCATTTTATCTAATATCCAATATGAGAAAGGAAGTCTCAAGTTATGGATGAATATTTTTACAAATGGTTAAAATAGCACCAGTAATAATAAGAACCAAAAAAGAAAAAAACAACAACATTTCACTAAATGATAGTACAAATTGAATTCAATTTGATTAATGACTTAATATTAGTTTATAATTGAAAATAACATAAAATTGATTAATAATAGAAATTCAATTCAATTAAAATGGAGCAAAATCAACCCAACCTCAAACTAAATTAAAATGGTTTGGACTCAATTGGGCAATAATTTTGGGTTCATTTGGTTTAGATCGACCTTAAACCCAACCCATTGGGTTAATTTTGGGCCAAATTGGGTTAATATTTCGGCACTGTGTTCATTGGAATGTTAGTTTTTCCTTTGATGGCTATTTAACCTCTCACGACCTTTTAGAAGAGAAACGGTTGTTACAAACCCAGTTAGCAAATTTGACTACCCTTATGAATGATGCACATATATATATATATATATATATATATATATATATATATATAACTTATTTCACCTTGTTGACAATATAGCAAATCTTTGTATGTAATACTAAGATAAAATAAATAACAAATTAGTGAAACTATGTTAGCTCCTTTCTATTTTAATTCGACTTTTTTTCTTTTTTTTTTTAAGTAAGATGATAATAATGGGGTCACTAATATGTTTCTCCGGCAGAGTTTGAAAAGCGAGTGCAAAACAATACTATAGTGAGCTAACTTGGGGCAACGAAACCTTCAAGATCATGACATGAATGCCTTTCTCCATAACACAGCATTATTGAAGCAAACACTCAAATAGGATAGCTGCTAATGAACTAAAAAATTTGCAATAATGTCATGTCACCAAAGTAACTAAGTTAAGCATTTACTTGAAATCTAATAACTAACAAGAACTAAGAATACAGTAATGAAACGATAACCCTTTGCACAGAAGTAACATACCCAGCTTTTCTAAACACTAAACCAACTTTCAATAACTCAATAACTCAAATAGGTGCTGCACATGTGGTTCTAAAATGGCCTGTCTGATTGCATCGACTACAATGCACAACTCGCTTCACACGTCCCCTGTCTTCAGCTCGAACGCGCTTCTTTCTTGGTCGACCAGGAGGCCGAAGTGATTTGGGTGGGTGGATAACAATGTCAGCAGATTTGCTGGCATTTGCATCTCCCTCAGACAACTCCTTCCATAAACTTTTATCAGGAATTGGATGAATAGTCTGTGAATATGTCTTTCTGTAGGTTGCTACAGTGAAACAACTCTCAGTAAACCGATGTACATTCTGCCTACAAGAAAGAAGGGCGGCCACAGCATGAGCACAAGGCAAGCCATACAGCTGCCATCCCCGACAAAGGCAGCATCGGTTTCGAATGTCCACAATGTTTGTTCCTTCATGAGATATGACTTCGAATTCAGCTTCATTAGCACGAAGCACCTGGTAAGTGCGCGCACGTTCGAGAGCCTCTGCAACACGCCTCTCAGCAGAAGGCACAAGTATTGATGTCCACTGCATGCTGGTCTCTCGGCGTTCATTGAACCAAGTCATAAGCTGCCTCCTAATGCATTCCATCATTTGTATAATAGGAAGACCGGAGGCTTCTAAAATCCATGAGTTTAAAGATTCAACTATATTAGCTGTCAAATGACCGAATCGTGTTCCTTCAAAATAAGCTGTGGCCCACAACCGTGGGGGAATTCGTCGGATCCAGTAAGCAGCATCTTGAGAGATCTCCTCAATCTCCAAGATCTTTGCTTCAAATTCAATTACAGTCAAAGCATGAGCAGCTTCCCACAAAAGGTTGACAAGAATTGTGTTATTGAACTCCTTCCGAAAGCTTTCACTTAAGTGACGCATGCAAAACCCATGAAAAGCTGTTGGAAAGTTTGCTTCCACTCCATCAACAATGCCCTTCTGCCTGTCTGACAAAATTGTAAGCCTAGGCATGTTTTCAGTATTGATCTCGAGCAGGTTATGAAGTTCAGAAAGAAACCACATCCAATTATCATCATTCTCCTCATCAACGACACCAAATGCCAAAGGAAACAGAGCGCCATCCCCGTCAAAACCCGTAGCAAGAAGCAAAGTACCAAGGTATTTGCTTTTCAAAAATGTCCTATCAAGCCCAAGGAGTGGCCGACAAGCATTCAGAAAACCATATATTGATGCCTGGAATGATATAAAGAGGCGCTGAAAGCAATTATCTGCAGGGTTTCCATAGACAGATGCAATACTCCCTGGGTTTGTCCGTTTAACCTGTTCACAGTATTGAGGAAGCAAGCGATAACCTTCTTCAAAGGAGCCACGCATAGCAGCCATGATGCGCTCCTTGCCTCGCCAGGCTTGCTTGTAAGATAAGGTAATACCATGAACCCGGTGAATCTCTTCCAATATCTCCTTTGGCTTATAATTAGGGTTCTCCCTGAGCCGTTGCTCCACAGAATTTGCAACCCACTGAACTGACGCTTGCTGATGGCCAAGATGGGAAATTCCTCCACATGTATGGCTCTCATGAATGGTCCTGATTGTGAAAGTTGGAACACCCGGGAGCTTTGCTGCATGAATTCGCCAGGGGCATCCCTCGGCTGCACACTTAGCAGTAAAACGAGTCTTGTCAGATTTTATGGTTTGCATTTCAAAGTGAAGGGCGATTGCTGTATCCCTCAATGCCCTGCGGCAGCTCTTAACGTCCGGGAACTCTTGCCCCACCGCCAGCTCAAATGCAGAATTTGGAGTAATAGTACGAACCTGTAATACAGGACTGCCGCTAACCACAAGCTGGGAATGGTGGACATCCATATCCTGGACGGGTTCTATTGCCAATTCTTGGTGCTGGTCCACCGCTAAGTCAAGATTCTCATCAAGTTCTTGGTTTTCTGAAACACCCAATTCATTGTTCTCTGATAAAGCTAACTCGTGGTTTTGAGCAGGAAGAGGCATCTCATGATCACCGTGTTCAGGTTTCCGTTCCATAGCTAATTCATTCGCATGTCCATAGCCATGACCATCACCCCCTTCTTGATCATGGTTCTGTCCCAAATCTAGATCATGGTCATGAGGATGTCCTAAACCCAGTTCATGATTTTGCTGTCCCAAATCCAGATGATGCTCATGGGTTTGTCCCAATTCCAAATCATGGTTCTGGTTCAGACCCATGATATGATTATGGCCTAGCACCAACTGTTGGTTCTGCCCCATGCCCAAATTGTGACGCTGCCCAAGAATCAAATCATGGTTCGCCATTGGAGAAATCAATTACAATAGATAACCAATACCAACTCAGCCCTCAGAAACGAACTATAAATTAGCAATGATGGTCAAAGTAAAAGCTGATTCAATTCTATCCACATACGCCTGAAAAGTTATTAGGAATAAACAACTGTTAAATCCAAAGCCATACCATTTATTTCAAATCGATCTTCAACAATCAAAACCAAACATTTAATATTCTCCCATTAATCAAGCCAGACGACTCTGAAGACAAGAAAAATCCAAACAGTACATAAATGTCAAACATAACAAACCAAACTGACAAATCCAGACTTCAAACTCTCATTATTATTGTTATTATTCATAACCTTCAAACCATCAAGCATCTAGAACAAACAACCCATATGAAATTACAAACTTAGTGAACTGATTTCAGTATCTTGCTAGCAACACTGCACTTGTTAACACAGACAAAAAGTAATTTCCAACTCAACATAGAAATCCTAGCAAATTGCCAAAGATGCTATGGACTACAAATTCGCCAAGTGAAAGCCACGAACAGATTTATTTCCAAAAATTCTAACTACATTAATTAGAATAAAGAACAAAATATAATCAACAAGATCAAGAGTGCCTCGCCAGTTCCTCATTGCCAAAACAAAAGCGGTAAGCACAGCACATACACAAGAAATCCAAATAATAATTCTCGAACCCGAGTGCTAAACTAATCAAACAAGCAAATTATACCAATAAGTCAAAACAATCACAAAATTCAACACAGAAACCAAACAAGCAATTTTAACAAAAATTAACAGCAACCCACCAAAAAGCTCACAAAATCAAACATCATCAGACTAAGAACAAAGACGAGAATTACCTGAACTCATAGAAACCCTAATTCGAGCCACCAATCAAAGACCTTCAAGAACACACTCGAAATAGACAAAAATGCAGAAAAACAAACAGGGTCTTTATGAGGAGGGAAAGAAGCAAGTATCCGAAACTAAAAGACGCCGAGGGAGTGAGAAATTAAAGCTAGGGTTTTGAAAATTGAGAGTGAAGAGGAAGAAAGGTAAGATTTTTTGAAAGTGGGGAAGAGAGAGAATTGGCGGGTAAAATGATTTAGGGAAGAAGAAAAAAAAATTAAGAGAGTAAAGGGCAATTGAAGGAAGGAAGGGCGAGATTGGGAATGGGGAATTACAGGGGCAGAAGAGGGAGAGCGATGAGGGATAGAGAGGGGAAATACAAGAAGATGGCGTTTTTGTTTGCTTGAGAGAAAAAAAGGGTATTTATGTCATAATATTGGTTTTGGGGTCTTTTCTGGGGTTTGCATTTTGGATTTACTGTTTTGGCCCTTTCTAAATAAATATAGAAAAATATGAGGGACAGATCATGTTCATGGGCCTGCTATTATTTTAGAGGAAACGAAATTATAGGGAAAATCAACTTACATATAGAAGAATAAAGAATTGAGTAATGGGTCTAAAAAAATTAGTTATAAAATTTTAATAAAAGGTAAAAAAAATTAAAACATCAGAGTAATTATAAACAACTTATTCTTTGTCAAGATATTTTTCATGTTATTATTTATTACTAAAAATAAATTTTACATTTATGGTATAAAGGATTGAAAAGTAATGATTTAATGGGAAACGATAATCACGATATTACCAGTAGCGAAATCTGATTAATTTTAAGAACAACCTTAGGAAAATAATCTATTGAGCATTAGTGCTTGCTAAATTTATTAAGTAAATTTGAAAAAGTGTTGGAATTGGTGCCATAATGAGCTTGATCGAGTCAACTTGAAACTATTTAGATATTACTTTCGATTAGGATTTATGGTAAGTATATTTGAATTTAAAGAGTACAGTAAGGTTACGTTTGTTTTTTTAATCTAAAATCTGAATAGGTCTAAATTTAGTTGAAGTCTAAATAGGTGTAAATGAAAATGTCTAAATGACATGTTTGTTTTTTTTCTTTTTCAACATCTGAAGAAAAAAAAACTTAAAAGCTAATAGTTTAACATAAATATTATTTTAAATGGTGTATATATTTGTTCTTCACAATTTATAATTTTCATAGGTTGATTAGTTTGGTAGCATTAAAAAAATACTATCATTGTTGATCTTAATTTATTTTTTTAATAAAAGATGTAATTATAACTTCAAATTTTATTATAAAGTCAACACTGTTATTTTATTTTTGATTCATCACAATGGACATAATTTGATTTGTTCAATATTTAAGCTTAGTTAGTGTTATCACGTGAATAAAAATTTAAAGCAACTAAAAAAAATAACTTCAAGAATAATACAAAAATATTAGGTTTATACATACTATCGGAAACACATGAATTGTTAAGGGTATTTTTTATATTTGAAATTAAAATTTTCCATTTAGACTTAAGATAAAAGTTGACTTTTTCTACTTTTTCTATTTAGATAAAATTGTCTGACAATAAGTGATAAGTTAAAAAAAAACTAATATAAACAAATGTCTGAAAAAAGTTAAATTCAAATTTCATACTAAAAAAACAAACAGCACCTAAGTTTTTTATTTAATTTCTACAATTCAACTAACTTCTATATAGATACATATATAAATATAAATCCTATGTATAAGACGTTTCAAAAAAAAAATAGAAAATCTATAAAGTATGGGATTGATAAAATGGGAGAAAGGGATAGCGAACTCTTGTTTTGAATTTAGAGAGTTTTTCATTCTTGCAATAATCCTCTAATTATTAATAACAATGATATAATCTCATTGTAATTTAATTTCGTATTCGACCATCAAAAAGTATGATTTTTTTCTCCTTATTGTATTATGTTGATTGGTGCATGAAATATAACGAGAAGTCTAATAGCAGTTGATGTTGAAAATGGAATTTGTCAATATGCGATGGAATGGGAAACAAATAAAACCGTCAATATGTGTATATACAACATTGTGAGATTTATTGATAGAGACGTCAAAATATCTTAAGAGCACGAGCCCAAGATGCACCCTTATTGGAGTGGGGTAAAGTTGTGATTTTGGGACAATGTAGAAATTGTCTATCAGAAAAGCATATGCAACAAGATATGGTGTTTCTAGTATTTGTTTCAATGGGCTAAAATCAAATTACTTTCTTAAGAATCAAAGAGCAAAAAAACTCGTAAAAAAAGGAGTGCATATGCCGTAAGGTGAGGACCATATCTTCTAACTAATCACGCTTATTAATGGGTATGGTTCAAGAAACTCATAAATTTAGAAATTTATCTAGACTAGTTAGAAATTGAGGAAAATTTTATCTTTATTTCACACTTTTGTTGAAAGAGAAAAGAGTTTTATGGATACTTCAAACAAGTGATACTAGTATTATTTGAACATACAATCTTTAATTGGGTCACATGCCCAATAATAATATGGACTTGTGCAATTGTATGAATTTGAACTTAGATTTTGTTTGATTCAACTTATTGAATAGAGTTAATAAGGGTAATTTTTTTTTTTAAAAAGTTATTTTTAAGTAGAGCTTTTAATGAAAAAATTATTGGATGTTTGGTTGTAAATTAAAAAGGTTTCTTGAACCATTTGGCTCTTAAGTTTTACAATACCAAAAGTGTTTTTAAGGTACATTTGACACACTATATTTATATTATACTATATTGTATAACTTTAATATAGTTACGTTATATTATGTCGTATTGTATTAGCATTGTATTAGAATAAATCTATACAAATTTTGATGTTACACTACATAGTATTAATATTTAATAATATCATGTTTAGTTCTGCACTATATCGTATTATTTTTTATGATTAATTTAAATTATATTTTTAAAAAATAATATTTATTAGTACTTAGAAAAATACTAAATATAGAAATCTTAAATTTTAAAAATTTAACATTATTTTTTCAGTATAAATATTAAAAAATCATAATTCATTATAAAAATCAAAGCTTATGTCTTAAATTTTTTGCAACCTAACATTTATTTTTTTTATATTTTCAAAATATATAACTTGTGAAATAAAGGTAGAAAGAAACAATTCAATCAAATGACCTTTAAATGCCAGTGAATTTAAGATGACTTTACTGAATTGAAGAATGATGATGAGAGAGGTATTTTTTTGTTCCCAAAAAACAATATTGAATTGCAATTCATTTGTTCACACATATATAGGGATGGCAACCAAACCCAGACCCAGCCCGAACTCGGACTGAACCCGAAAAATCTGGTCTGGGTTCAATTCGCACCGGAACAATTTTTATGCGGAATCCGAATGAGTTTTTGAGAACCTGCATACTTCCTGGTCTAGATCCGGATCTTATTTATTTTAATATTAATTTTTTAGAAATTATTAAATATAAATAGAAAAAAAATTTTAAAAAAAGAAACCCTAATGCCGACTATTGACCAGCGCTCTCAATCTCTCACCCTTTCCTCTCTCAATCTCTCTTCAACTCTCCTGTAATTTCTCTTCTTCAAATCAGATCCTTCACGGCGTGGCTGTCATCACCTTCACGGTTTAGTGTTCGTTTCATCACTCATTAGCATCACTCGTCTCATCTCTCACTCTGTCGCGACCAGCAAAAGTGGTTGAAATCCACCTTAATCGTGGTTGTGTTCTGTGTTCATCAGCATATACTTAAGATGCCGCTGTGAATATTTGTGAGTCTCGGCTTTTCTCTTTACAATTTATGCTCTATTACGCCTTGATTATTCCCTCTTTGCAATTTAATTATATTGTCTTGGCAATTTAATTATATTGTCTTTGCAATTTACATGCTGTTATGCTCTAATTATACTCTCTTTGGAATTTAATTATAGTCTTTGTAATTTATGTGTTGTTATGCTCTGATTATGTTGTCTTCGCAATTTAATTAGATTGTGTTTGCAATTTATGTGTTGTTTTGCTCTGTTTGCAATTTTAATATCTATACTTTGTGATTTTTAATATATATACTTTGTTATGCTTCAATTTTATTATTTATAGTTTATTTATTTTTGAATTATTTTTTATTCTTGTTGTTAATAGAATAGAAATTGTATCTCTAAAATATTTATAGCTTTTATGGTTAAACATAGCATATAAATTGGAAGAAGTTGCTGGAATTAATTATGTCTTGACATAATTTTTGTAGAATGAAAATTTGATATGGAAAATGAACAAAGAATTGACTTGGATGTCTCTGAAAAAAGTGATGAAACTGTTTGTGTGAGAGTTAGGACATAATCAAAAAATAATGATGATACAGCAGCTGTTGAATTAGAACCAAATTCAACAACAACAGTTCAGGGGAGTAGTCGTGGTCGTGGCCGTAGGGGTAATACTAATCCTGTCACTTCACAAAAGCGAGGTGGTGGTGGTAGAGTAGTCTCTGATGCTTGGAATCATTTCAAAAAAGTTAAGTTGGGTGAGAAAGTTCAGGCAATTTGCAATTACTGTGGGTTAGTTATGCAGGGACATTATTCGAGGGGTACTAATCACTTAATAAATCATGCTAAACGTTATCCTATAAAGTTATTCAAGAATGTACAACAAATGCACCTATCTTTTTCTTCTAAAGTTGATGAAAATGCTTCACTTAATAATTGGAGTTCTGAATCAAAATGGGATATGGCTACAGTAAAGTTTTTTGTGGCTAGAATGATTATACTACATGAGCTCCCTTAGCATTTGTTGAATATGTTGGGTTTTATGACTTGTTGAAGCTACTCCAACCTTCTATTGAGACTATTAGTCGAAACATCATCAAAGCTGAAATTTTAAAACTTTATAATGTTGAAAAGAAGAGGATAATAGGTATTTTGAAAGCTTGTGAGAGTAGAATGGCAATTACTATAGATATGTGGACTGCTAGTAACAAAAAAAAAAAAAAAAGGATGCATGGTTATTAAGACACATTACATTGTAGCTCATGGGTGTTGTGAAGTCTATAATGAGATAATATTCTTGAAACTTTTTTTTTGTTTAAGCATAAATTAATGTCTAGTTTAATATTTTAATTATTTTTTCACATTGTTAGGTTTATATATGTGCCAGCTCCACATAGTGCTGAGGTAATGTGTAATGAGTTATATGATTTTTTTATGGATTGAAATATAGATAGAAAGTTGTCCACTTTAACTGTTGATAATTGTGCTGCAAATGATTCTATGATTACCTTGCTATTGGGGAAATTTTCTACTAGTTCAATGATTATGGGTGGCAAATTATTTCATATGTGTTGTTGTACTCATGTATTGAACTTGATAGTCAGAGCTGGTTTATCTGTGATACAAAAGGGAATTGAGAAAATTAGAGATAGTGTTCATTATTGAACAGCAACACCAGCTAGAGTTGAAAATTTTGAGAATGCAAAAAAACAATTAGATATTAAGGAAACCAAAAACTTGGTATTTGATTGTAAAACTAGATGGAACTTCACTGACTTGATGCTTAGTACTGCATTGTTGTATAAAGATGTATTTGATCGTTTAAAGGAACGTGAGAGAAATTATACATCTTTGCCTAGTGAGTCATAATGGAATTTGTCAAAGTTTATATGTGAGTATCTAAAAAGCTTTTATAAGTTGACATAACTTTTTTCGGGGACACGATATCCGACATCTAATTTATTTTTTGCCAAGATTTGTGAAATTAGATTGTCAATGAATGCATGGTTACAATCACCAATTGAGGGGATAAAAAGTATGGCCACTAAGATGATTGCGAAGTATGAAAAGTATTGGGATGTTAATCATGGAGTTCTTGCAGTGAGGACTATGTTAGATCATAGGCGTAAAATATTATTGATTAACTTTTATTTCCTAAAATATATGAGGAAAAAGCTGAATCCGAAATTGAAAGAGTGCATAAGTTATTTGTTGATTTAGTGCATGAGTATAAAGCAAAAGCGTCTATAAAATTCAAGTGGGCGGGTTAATGGTTCTGCCAATTCTCAAGCTGCTACAGGAGGGGATTCTATTATGTTGGACTTGGATTTGGATAAAATGGCTGATGAGTGGCCATTATTTAGAAATGAAAACACATAGAATACTCATTCCAAATCAGAATTAGAGCTTTATCTTGAGGAGAGTACTTTGCCTTCAACTAGTCAATTTGACCTTTTGTCATGGTGGAAGAATAATCAAAGCAAATATCCTATACTTGCAAATATCGCAAGGGATTTCTTGGCTATTCATGTATCAACAGTTGCTTTGGAGTCCACTTTTAGCACTGGAGGTAGACATTTGAGCCCTCATCGCAGTAGACTTCACTCATCCACAGTGAAGGCATTGGTGTGCACTCAAAATTGGTTTTGGCTTAAACAAAACCTAAAAGGTATGAAAATTTTATTTGTTAGAATCAAATAATTTGTTGTATTGTTCTTATTATCAATTTATCACTAATTGGTTATCTTGTTCATTATGTTTATGATTTACACATTTTTTTAGATGGAATTCCAGAAGAAGCAATACTTTCTGCTGAGCATTTGATTTATGAAAGTTGGATGAGCAAGGAATAGTCAAATAAAGTGGATGATTGTGAGTTTAGTCTTGAGCACTGGTGGCTTGAAATTTGAACTTTAAATTGTAGAATTATGTTATGGATTTGTATTTGTGGATGTTTATTACTTTAAAACTTCAAATTTTATATTATATATTTGTGTTGTATTTATTTTAGAACCTGGATATGTTATATGTTTTGTATTTGAAATTTTGCTTAACTAAAGTAAAGCATTCTGGCTTGTATTCATTTTTTTTTCCTTTTTCCAGCAACTTAAGTAAAGCAATCCAGGTTCAAAACTCGGAATCCGGAAACCTAATTTTTTCTAGGTTGAACCCGGACCGGACCCAGATTGAAAAAACTGGGTTCAAATACGGGTCCGGTAATGAGAATTCTGTGTCCGGGTCCAAATCTGGAACGGCCAAAACCGGACCCAGACCTGGAAATTGCCATCCCTACATATATACATTCCCACAAGACTAAGTGCATGTTTGGTATGACTTATTTAATGGTCATAAGTACTTATTTAATCGCATAAGCTCTTATAGTATTTTTGTTATTGTTTGGTTATTTTTTTAATAGAGCTTTTGAAACTTAAATAAGCTATTTTGTCTTTAGCAAAAGCTCAAATTTTAAGCTTTTGAGAGTAGAGGTCAAAAAACTTTTTTTAAATGTTAAAATATCTAAAATATCTTCTACTTATTTAATAATCTTATTTTATTTTTTCACAACGTTACTTTAAAAAATTTGTCTATTAAAGTAATTTGATAAATTTTAATAAAAACTTTTATTAACAACTAAACAATTAATTTTTTTTTTTATAAAAGCTCTATTTATAAAAATTTTACTAATAAAAACTCAACTTAAATAAATTCTACTTGAAAAACTATATTAAACGAAGCCTAAGTCTTGATGGCAGTGAAGTATTAACGAAGCCGCACTGACTAACAACAATTCTCAAGTCCATTAGAAAACAACAGTCCCTTACTCTTTACACTTGAGATGACTCCAACTTATCCAAAACCAATTTAGTCTACCCTCTCGACCAACTCAAGCCTTTTTATATACAACTCTAGCATCTCCTGTTGCAGCGTCCTCCCGTTGTCCCCAATCTCATTCAATTTCTCACCATCCATCACCCTCATCCCAACATCAAGTGCCGTCAATCCATTTCCCATTCCCAGCTTCAACATCTCCTGTCTTAGTAACTCACTCAATCGTTTCGAATCCATCTTGTTATTTACTTTCTCTTTAGCTGTAGCTGGAGAATCACTTCATTTTTCTACTCCTCTTTTTATTACCTTGTTTAGGCAAAGTTGGCTTATTATCTTGTACATGCAAACCCAAAACCATAAATGGAGGGGGGGTTGAATTTGTCCTTCTTCGACCGGGACCGGGACACCGGCCCACTCCTCTCACTCAGAGTGGAGCTAGGTTTTTTCGTTTCTGGGCTTTCACTAATGATTGGCTTGACAATGATATCGGAGGCATTGGGAGACGGAGCTGTGTTTTCTGAGTACTCATCTTCTGGGTCTAAAATTGATTCACGATCTGTCAAATGTGATTTGGGTTTGTGCTCTTTAGTGGAGTCGATTTGTTCTGATGCCCCTTCCTCGCCAGAGAATGCGGAGGAGGGTGGTTTGTGGCAGGCTTTCTCTGAGTCATTGAGAGAATGAATCACCGATACAAACGAGAGAGATGGAATGAGGGAATCAATTCGGAGGAGTTTAGTTTATGCAATTATTTTTTTGGTTATGGCAATCTTGAAAGCGCTTCAACATAGTAGGACCCTTATTTTTTAGTTTTTTTTTCTCCTCGAAACAATTACAAGCCCGCATAAAACCCGAATCTCACACGGATTTAGTTTAAATCCGCAACCTAGTGCGGGTTTTGATTTATAATGCTAAATCTATCCGTAACTCACAAAATTATCTAAGCAAATTTTTACACACAGATTTAGACAGATTTACGAGTTTACAGATACCATTATCATACCTATTCGGATTTTTCCACATTAAAAGATTGGTCAACCACAATAAAATACAATTAGGCATATTTACCAAATATAATGTAATAATATTTTAATACTAGTTTTAATACCATATGATAAGTAGTGTTAAAGTTAAATCACCAAAAAGACAAATACATCTCGGTTCGTTTAAACGGTCAAATTATTCCGTCTCATTTGCCACGTCATCACCATAACCAACCATTTTAACTTCAAACGTATAATCATTGGTCGGCACCGGGCAACAACTCAGTGCCAAGGTCCATTTCATTGGTCGGTGACGTGATTTTCGTCACCTCCAACAACATTTTTGTGAAAAAGTAAAAAAGCCAGCAAAATTGAACACAGAAAAAAAAAAAGAAGGAAAAAGAAAAGAAAAGAAAAGGATATCACAAAGTTTGGCCAAATTTTTTTTTTTAAATAGACCCCACCATATTAAAAAAAAAAACTCTTTAGTGAATTTCTTTGATCGGAAGGGAATATTTTACTTTTTACATCAATATTTTAATTTTTGAAATATACTTCATACTGATATTACTATTTATATTTGGCTATTGTAAGTACAATGGGTATTTCGTTCTCAATAATTTGATTGAATAATTTTTAAATAATTTTATTTAATTAATTATTTGACTTCAATTAAAAAAAAAAGAGATTAAAAAAATTAATTTAAGTAGTTGGATTGTAATTACCAACATCGACGATAATTTCATAATATCAAAAATAATTAAAAATAGTAATCCAAACATTTAGTTTTTAATTTATATCCCCAAACATGGGATCTATTGGACTTACACACTTTAATTATTAACATTTTCTATTACATATTTAAGGGGGAAAATGACTTATTTATTTAATTTGGAGGAAAAAAAATAAAAAACACTTTGACAGTTCATTCTAACTGGAACTGTGGCAGTTATAGACAGGAGCAGAAGGGGAGGCTGCCTTCAAAAGCACTTAATAGCTTTTGATATGCTTTTTGCCATGTCAACTTTCGGTACGTGTCATTTTCTCTTTTCTATCAGCTCAGCAGCCGACCTTTTGGCTTTTGTCTGTCGGCTTCGTATTTTCAAATTCCATTTCAATTTTTGTTCCAAATTCTGAAAACTACGTGCAATCTCGTTGTTTCGTAATATAATGAATAAAAACAATTTTTCTTGTTCTTTTTCTTTCACAAATACTACATGGGTTCTGTTTTTTGTCATGATCTAGAACGTGGGTAGCTTTGATTTCATGTTCTTGTCCTAAATTTTCAGTCTTTGAACAGGTCAGTTTTAATCTCTGTCTTTATTTTCCTTCTTGAATTTCATTGATTGACTTGTTGTTTGTCAATTGGTATACACGATCATTGATGTGAATTGGAGTGAATTATGATCTTATTATTGATTCTCTATTAGAATTGAGTTTGTTTAAATTTCATTTATTGACTGATCTTCTTTACTTTTTGTCAACTCCTACTTGTCATTTTAATGAGGTTTTGAGTTTGTTCTGAATTCTAATATATGCTGATCTCGTATGTACCATGAGTGTTTTTTTTTTTAAAATCATTTTGATCTGATTGTTATTGGATTAACTTCTTATCTGTTAGCTTTGTGTTCACGTAACATAATTAAATTTATATTTTCCAAATTAAAATATGGTTTGCAAGCTTCTAATTTGGGATGAATGGGAGAATCAAGCCAGTGGGATATTTATAGGTGAGAAATGGGTGCATATGTTTTTGATTCCAGGCCTGCGCTAGAGTTTTTATCGATTTGGAACTTCCATGGGAAATGTGTCTAGGTCCAGTTTTGATATTTGTTTAATTCTTTGGATAAAGTGCTTTTGATGAGGTTTTGTGGCTATTCATCATATTCGCTTTGTTCTATGTATGAGTCTTAATACTTTGGCCAGCTTCCAATAATGAATTATATACTGCAGCTGTCGGTGTTGGATTGACTTGCTGTTTTCCTACTTTTCTGTCTGTTTAGCTTTCAGTTGGGGGGGAGGAGATTTGGGTGGTTCCTTGAATTGTTCCTGGTTCTAACTTTGTTCTGTTTGTTAATTATGATTACAGATTTGATCACATCTTGGATATTTGATATTGTTCTGGGAGGATTGGAGTTCTGTGTGTTCCGAGCAACTAATACATCATATTTGAGGCTACTTAAGCATTCAAGCACAATAGGGAATGGCTGCCAGGGAAAATTCATCTGTGAAACCCCAGAAAATTTCCCATGGTTTTGTCAGAGCTTTGGGATCAGCTGCTCTTGAGTGGTTGCTGATATTTTTATTGTTTATTGATGCCATATTCTCGTACCTAATCACTAGATTTGCCCATTATTGCGAGTTGCAAAGGCCGTGCCTGCTGTGCTCGAGACTTGACCATGTTTTGGGCAATGAAAAGTTAAATCCTTACAGGGATTTGATCTGTGGCAAGCATAGGTTGGAGATCTCATCCTTAGTTTTATGTCATGCTCACAATAAACTTGTAGATGTCCGTGGAATGTGTCAGAATTGTCTTTTCTCGTTTGCCAAGGTTAACAGATCAATCACTGAAACATACAGCTTATTGGTGGGTAAGGTGGGGGATGATTCTAACTTTGGATCTGATGAGGATCCATTGCCTGAAGGTCATAAAAACAGTCAATCTAGTATAAGACATTGTTCTTGTTGCAATGAACCATGGACTGCAAGAGGGAATGTCCAAAAAATGATACATAGCAAATCAAGTGTGTCTGAGCCTGCTGAAGTCAATGTTCATTTGTCGGATGTTGATGAACATAACCAGCATTTTGAAAAGAGAATTGAAAAACCATCAGTGGTGCTAAGAGCTACTCATCCGAAAAGTTATGGGCAAGATCCTCTGTCTCATGTAGAGTACACAGAGCTGAAGGTTGCTTCCGACACTGAATCTGAAGTCCTTTTGTCAGATGATGATGATGCATGTGCTCAAATACGTGAAATTAATTGTCCTAAGGAAGATCTTGCAGCTCAATATGTGCAGCTAGAGCCTCATGTAATCATCCCGTCTCACGATTCAGCTCAAGAGAATCTGATAGATCACGTTTCTGCTTCTGAGCCTTCACTTACAGCTTCTCAAGTAAATTCAGACGTTGTTGAGCTCCATAGTGGCATATCTGTAGCCTCTACTACTGCAGTTGGAGATGTATTGGAGGACCTAAATTGGGAACATGTTGACATCAAGGCTGATCCTTCTGCAGTTACTAATCTTATTTCCCTTGATGATGTTCCCCCATCACCAAAGGCTGAGAAAGCTTCTATTGATATATCCCATGCGAGCAAGCTTATATCTGTTGATGACATCTCTACATCATCAAGTGCAGGGACTAATTATGCAGACGTGTCGAAAGAAAACATGCTTATTCACCTTGATATCCCCCAATCATCAAAGTCCAGGGAATCTCCCCTTGGTATTTCTAAAGAGAGCAAGCTAATTTCCTTTGATGAGGTCTCTCTACCATCTAATGCTGTTGAATCTTCTGTTAATGTATCGGATCGAAACAAGCTTATTTCCGTCCACAATGCCTCTCCATCAGCAATTGCTGAGAGAGCTTCTATTGATGTATCAAATGACAGCATGCGTATTTCAGTTGATGATGTCTCACCATCATCAAATTCAGGGAATATTTCTATGGATGTATCAAAAGAGAATCAGCTTATTTACCATGATGTCCCTCCACAATCAAAGTCCATAGAATCTTCGATTGATGTTTCCCAAGAGAGCAAGTTTATTGCCATTGATGAGGTCTCTCTACCATCAAACGCTGTTGAATCTTCTGTTGATGTGTCAGAGTGCAAGCTGGTATCCCACAATGATGCCGCTCCATCATATGGTGGGGATAGTCATCCTGAAGTTTCGAAAGATAGCAGATTTAATTTCCTTGATGATGGCCTGCAAACATCTGATGCTATGGAATCTCCTTTGGAAGCACAGAAAGAGAGCTGTAAGTTCAAGCTTTTCACTTTTTTCTACTTTTTTTATCTGACTTATGGAAATTGCATAGTAATTCCTTTTAGCATCTATAATGAGTGTGATACATCTCCTCCCACCCTTAAATTTCCCATGGAATAGGGCCTTGAAGTATTTATTCTACTCATGCTATGGAGTTTCCAATTGAATATTCATTGTTTGCCGGAACTGCTGTAGGCATTTATGACTATCAATTTTAACAATTTTTCCTGTATCAAATTTTTCTTTTTCTCTTTTTCTAGGTGCTACAAGAAGTGTTGAACTTGAGGAGACAGAGCGTGAAGAAATCCGTGAAGCTGGAAGTGTGCCGAGCACATCAAATGGAACAGCTACAGAAAGAAACCCTGTTTCAAGTGATACTGCTGCACTGGCATCCAATTTATTGGATCTCAGTGATGCATATAAGGTAGCTGTTGGCAGTAGAGGTAGACAGTTGTCTGGTGTGCTTGCTGAACAATGGTTTGGGAGGGATTCTTCCAGACTTAGTGAAGATCTAAAGCTTTTGTTGTCACAACTATCTGCTCGAGGATTTGACCAATTGCTGTCAGATATGAGTCCTAGAATTCGTGCAAATAGTGAGGAATTGAGGACTTCTGATACTTCTAGTTCTAATGGAATGAAAATACTTCAAAAAAGGATTTCACTTGAGAGAAATGAGTCTGGTTTTGAATCTCTAGATGGAAGCACTGTCAGTGAAATCGAAGGTGAAAGTGCGGTAGATCGGTTGAAACGACAGATCGAACATGATAAGAAATTATTGAATGCTGTGTATAAGGAATTGGAGGAAGAAAGAAATGCTTCCACGGATGCTATAAATCAAGCAATGGCCATGATTACTAGACTGCAGGAGGAGAAAGCATCACTTCACATGGAAGCCTTGCAGTCCCTCAGAATGATGGAAGAGCAAGCTGAGTATGACATGGAAACACTGCAAAAAACAAATGACCTTCTAGCCGAGAAGGAGAAAGAGATTCAAGATCTAGAAGAGCAGCTTGAATATTATAGAAAGAAGTACCCAAATGACTCGATGTTGGAAAGCATTTTGGAGCTAAATCCCGGCTTCAAAGCGAAAGAGATTAGGATGGATCATTCGGACTCTACATGCGTTCATGAAAGTGAAAATTCTAATAACAACTTGGTGATCAATAGTCCCAAAAAAGATATGTCATCTGAGGACATGAAAACAGTATCTGTAAAAAATTGGGTGTTAGAATTTGAAGATGAAAAGAAGTATATTTTAGAAAGTTTGAAGAAATTGGAGAAGAAGCTTTATATGTTCTCATACAATGGGCTGTACTCGGCAGACTTGGCTAATGGTGGAAATTCTGGAAATGCAGTAGATGATGTAAATGACTCCAAAGAACTCAACTGTAAAGGAGATTCTGATGTGCACAGCGGGACAGAAGGGAATGACTCGTCGATGCTGAATAAAGCATGTGAATCAAGAGGGAGTCCGCATGACCAGGGATGCAGTTCCTCACTTGAAAAACCTCAGATCAGTGGCAAGGACATTAGTGAAATGGATTGTGGTGAGAAAATCTCACCTGCGCTTTGTGAGGGAACAGATTTGGTTTCTCTTGAAAATGAGATATCTGATCTGAACGAGAGGTTGGAAGCACTTGAGTCGGACCAGAACTTTCTTGAACTCACGATTAACTCGCTTAAAAAAGGAGAGGATGGTGTTCAATTCGTCCAGGAGATAGCTTATCACTTGCGAGAATTACGAAGGATCGGGGTAAGAAGGAGCGAAGAAAATGTTGTTTGAGGATTAATGCATATTCAACTCAAGGGTAAGAACTTCAAACTCCTCTTATACACGCCTACTTAATACACATTAACATATCCCTTTCCGCAAGCTTTCTACTTCAACCTAAGTTCTTGTTTTTTATTCATCAGATTGACGCAACACATCGATGATCCAGAAAGAGGTCTCAAATATAACACGGCTAAAATAATGAAGACTGGCAATCAATTGTACAGAATTCACAGCATGTTTCTCCACATACCAAGAATACAAAATAGAGCTTGAGTTTATACAGTGTGCTTCTGTTTTTCTTTCTCCTTTTCATTTTTTTCATTTCCAATTTTCTTTTCACTAGCTAAATTATTTTACAAGTAGAGTGCTATCAATTCAAAGATTTGGTTTCTTTTTTTTTTTTTCCCCCACAGCATATCTTTTCTTAATTGCGAGATTGGATGAGTGATTGCATTTGCTTTGTACAAGTTTTTGTGTAAAGTTAGCAGTATTTTGTACATTAAAAGGGTTGAGATTAGCTGTTCAACCTGATGTTTTTTACATTAGAACAAATGATATATTTTACATGTAAATCTGATTTGCTCCTTTGATTCCTTTTAGCTATTGTTAATTTACTTCTTGTAATTAGCTTCATGGCCATAGACTTGCACTTAAATGATTAAAATTTAATTACTAAATTAATAATGTTATAGCTAAACTCTTGGATAAATTATTTTTTATAAATTAATGTGTCATTTTATGATTGATTGGATGGAATATAAAATAAAATAAAATAAGCATGTGGGTCACGAGCACTTTTTATTCTTCAACCACTTATATGCTTCCACATCAATTTATGCAAAATAATTGGTAAGCCTATAACTATATTATTTGCTTTGTTTCACTTGTTTCTGTTGTACTTTTACTTTATTGTCGACTTAATTAAAGGAAAGATAAAGCCGTACATCTGTAAATAAGTAAATTTGGGCTCCATCTACCATGCCCCCCGGGCACCGTTGGATGAAAAGGAGGAAGATCGTGGAAGTGGGAAATCGCCAGGTGGCAGTTGACAAAAACCGGGAGTATAAGTCAATAGACAGGAACTGTTTATGGTGCAATAATTTTATTAAATGGAACAACAAATATGTTGGGGCAAACTCTATCTTACATGCATGTAAGATACATGCCTCTCACATGAATAGTGTATATGTGGGACCCACACACTATTCATGTGAGAGGCATGTATCTTACATGCATGTAAGATAGGGGATCCCGCATGTTGGTATAGACAACAATAAAGTAGTTAGCTGGAGCATTTATATGTAGAAGCAAGTAGTTTGTTAGAGACAATTTTATGTACGTTATAAACAAATATTTTGTTGGAAGAGGCATATAAGTGTGGTTACTGTAGCACGGAAAATGAAATGAGATCAATTGATGTTAACTAAATAAAAAATGAAGCATGAATGAAAGGATAGGAAGTAGATGTAGTTGATTAGATGTGTTGAGAATACGCTTGGAGCCGCAAAATCCGGCGGGGCCACATTAAATGGAGCAAAAAATAATCCAGTATGTGGAGGGATGAAATGGATGAATTGGCGAATTGGTAGGAAGCATCAAAAAAATTGAGAGCCGCTGTCGGCTGACCATTTGTGGCATTAGTTCCACAAATGGGCAAATGGGGGAAGGAAGCTTGTGTAAGTGGCATTATTTGTAGTGTATGGAAATAATGGGAAAACGAGGAAAAACAATTACAGCACAACAAGTAATACTGAAATAAATAGAAAGGAAAGAAAAATGGAATGAAAATAAAGTATAATTGCATAGATAATGATTTTTTTTATAAAAAAAAAGACGTAACAAATTGTAGAGTGGAGAGGAGGGATATATAATAAGAACAATAGTGGATTAGATTGTGTGAAATTTGTATGAGTCTGAAGAAGTATAAATTGGATTTGAATAGAATTTGAACTGATCTGTGGCTAAGATTTGAATATCAAGTGAAAATACAAAAAAAAACATGTAGCAAATAAAGATTGGCATGGAAGCAGGATAATCAGTTCAAAAAGCAGGAGCTATGGAATTGACGATAGCTAGAAAACCCATGCATGTGTTATTACATGGCTATCACCATAGGTCCACAGCCATGACTTGAAATAACAAATATCTCGGAAAGTGGGTGATTGCTTAAGACGTGAACGACCAAATGCCCATCATCTTTGTTTATTACCATGAAAATGCACTTTATAGCACCATATAAATACATTCGTAATGCACAAAACAAATACATGTCCATTACATTGGCAGCCCAAAAATTTAAAGAAAAATAATAATAATGCTCATTTCCAATGAAATCAATAAATCAGATCTACAACGGACTGTAACCCATAGGCATAATGCATCCGATTCACTTCTTTCCATTACTTGTTGCAATTTCACTTTCTGATTTTCCACACAGATTCATTGAAAAAACTTAACAACTCTGAAGTTACTATGGAACTTTCGATCATACATTTGATTATCATTACATGTACTTACAAAGATACAAAACAAATAAATTAATTAATCCCTTGATCATTATACAAGTGCAAAAAATTGTGATATAAATTTAGGAAAATCAGTTGGGTGGAAATTGGTAATTAAGACGCGATGTGCTTCGAAGAAGTTGAACTTTCCAATGTATAGTCAGCATAAAGATAAATAAACGCGACGCCAAACACCACCAATGTATAGTCATCAATCCTGCTGCATTAAATGGGCCCAGTTGAACTGCTGGTAATAATCCCTAAATCAATTTGAAATCGATGCCCTCTACTCCACAATTTTACCGTTCTTTGTACTAAATCTCACTTCCCAGTAGGTTTACCAACAAAAATTCACTATTCAACTCATGCATTTCAATTTCAGCTTCCACTAACTTGATATTTTATTGCCGTGATCTCTCCCTCTATTTCGTTTGATGCTACCAGAAGAAAATTAAACTCAACACGATTCACTTCATAAATCCGAGCTAACACTCCGTCGCTGCGCACTTGACTATTCTCCACAACTCGGGTCTCTCTCCCTCACACCGGTCAAAATCAATTCCACTCACAATTTACAGCACCCTAAGACCAATTTCAAAGGTGCAACAGGTTGGAATGGTAGCCCAACTTTAACTCACTATTCATTCTCAAAGCTCCAGCCATTAGATTTCACTCATTATAATCTAACGGTTCCCAGCAAGCCGACAAATAAAGGAGGCACGGTGCCCAAGGGGGCACAATAGCTGGACCCGTAAATTTGTTGTAATAGCAGTGGTTTATTATTTATTTAAAAAAAAAAAAGAAAAACACCGGTTTAGAAGAGAACATGGATTTTTCAATAACACACATTTGATACATAAGGGTTACCAACATTGCAAAAATATGTATCTTACTCTCTTTACGTGTTTTTCGGTATTGATAACAAATTCTTTGTTGTTATGTGTCAAAATAATTCTTTATATTTATAAATTTAGAGGACTAATTTAGTGTATGATAAATCATATTTCCAGACTTTATGCTTCCATATCATAGAATCCCCAATCAGAACTTAACACCCGCAACATTGGGCACCTAGATCAAAATTCTACAAATCTATATTTTAACTTACAATATGTTACGTAATATTTGAGAAGCATAAAGAATAGTTTGTTAAAAATTAATAAATTTAGCCTGTGTTTACGTTGAGAGTAGAGAGTGTCAACTCACACAAATATTTACTTAGTCATTTAAAGAGGGAAGTGAGAGTCTTACACTCTTACTATGTGGGTCTCACTCATTTTTTAAGTGAGGAGTGAGATTCTCATTACTCCTATGAAAATCTACTCACATGTCTTTTTTATAATTATTTTATTAAATAAAAAATAAATATATGTATTAAAATAAAATTTTAGTGTATTTATTTAAAAATAATAATATCAAAATAATTTTATTATATTATTAATTAAAAATATTAATTTATATAATTAAAATTAATAATAAAATAAATAATATATGTTATAAATATATTTTTCACTTTATAATTAAAAATTATAATTTTTAAATTAAAATAAAATTATAATTTAAAATAATTCACTTCCAATAATAAAATTTTTATTTTTATTCCACAATTTTCTTACAGTATAAATAAACAACCTACAACCTACGCTCACTCTAATCACAACATGCTCACTTCTCAATATTCCTAATTCAATTCTACCTTATTTCAGTTTGAATAAGCAACTGACTGGGGTTTTTAATTAAATATGCCTTAAAAGTATAGTATTTAGTTAAATATACCCCATGCTTGAAAATTATCTAGATATACTTTTTTATGTGGTATATTGTCTAAAATATTCCTAAAGAAAAATATAAAACACACACAACTCACAACACTCTTTACTTCTTAGTCTTTTTAACTCCACACAACAAAAACTCACACCATACTCAAAATCACTTACAAACAGCTAATGCATTGAGATTTTTGTTTGCAACTGGGTGTATTATTCATCCCATGAATAAGGTATTTAAAACTTTTTTTTTATTTTGTGTTATCTATTCAATTTGTTAACATTATATTATTTTTAGGGTTTTGTTTGGTTTGTGATAAACACTAAAGCAAGTCATATTTTCATTACATTTGCATCATATGACTGTTATTTGATGGATTTTATAACTACATTCGTTAAAACCTGAAGTTGTTGTCAAATTTTTTTTGCACCCGACATACACGACTGTAGTCGTGAAAATGTGCAAAAAAATTCAATTATTATAACACTTTGTCATTCTATTGGTTCAAAAAATATATTTTTTTCACTATATATATCATTTTACTATTACTAGACTATAGTCGTGTGTGTTAATAAGTTACGCGACTACTAACGTGTACGTATGAACTTACATACTATAATTGTGTATATATGTAAAATGTTCCAATTGTTATGAGATCCCAATATTTTTTTTAAGAAAAAATATGTCCTCTGATTATTTACTGAGTCATGTATTTTTGCAACTTACACGACTTCTGTCATGTATGTATGAATTTACACGACAACAATCTTACAAGTTTAAAAGATATAGTAGTTGTTATGACACCTAGCATTCTGTTAGTACACAGATTACAGTTATTTTTTATTAAATATATCATCTCACTGTTTATAGAACTATAGTTGTGTATTTTAGCAAGTTACACAACTATTGTCGTGCAAACTATCAATTACACGATGTCAATCATGTAAATAGGCAGACAGATCTACATTTCGTAAATCTTGTTTGATTTTATTTTTGTATTTGTTGTATAATCAACTGTTGTATTATTACAGGAAATGACTTCCGTACGTGTGCCTATTATGTTTTGTAGTGAATAGATTTTATTTTTCTACCTTTTTGTTTCGCAGATGAATAAATGTATTTGTGTGGCTTTCTAAGAATAAGTATTGAAGGGAGGCGACCAGAGGTTTATAAAATATGGACCGAGTGTTTGGGTTGAAGATGCCAAAAATTTATGATGAATGTTAAACAACTTCTATTGTATTACGACTTATTTACAATTTCAATAAGTATTGGATTTATGTTATTTGATAGGCAATCGGACTACAGTTAGTTTCATTTATTTGAAGTTTGATATGTTAAAGTCTATATTGATTGTGTCATCAATATAATGAATGTTTTAGGAGAGTTTTTATTTTGTGCACATACCTGAGTACAATCGTGTATTTTGGTTGTTATAGAACTTGTCATATTTATTTCTAAATACTCGACTGCAGTCGTGTATCTGTTCAAATACCCGACAGCAGTCGTCTATTTTCTCACAGAGAGCTTCTCATGTTTATTTCTAAATACCCGACTGCAGTCGTGTATCTGTGCAAATACCCGACTGCATTCGTGTATTTTCTCACAGCGTATTCCCTGTGCATATATGGCAATCCTGTTTTATCACATAGATTGTACAAACTATCTTATTTATCATTAATATAATTAACAAAGAAATAAAATATATTAATGATGTCAAGTTATCTTTAATGACATCAAATATCAACAACATCCTCACTATAACTATTACATCTCATAGTCCAAAAAATAACACTACAAAGTTTTTTTTCATGACCTATGCCCAAATAATTTGACAACCAAGGCTTTTTGAAATTGTATAGCATGATCTTGTTGGCAATATAAATTGACATCAAGTCCATGGGCTAGGACCTCCAAGTACCGCAACAAAAATACTCCACAATCACCACTGTAAAAATTCATATAAATCAATTGTTAAAAATCATCATTCTTATTATTATGTTCAAAACACATTATATGTATAGTACATACCCTAATTTTTGTTGTGGGATGTCACGTACTCGCACGATGTGCCAAGAAATTTTCGATATAACCTCACTACAGTCTGGATGTGTTTCGTGATATGCTATCTTCTGAAGTACTAAAGGTATCATGTTTGCAACAGGCAGCAATTGTCTCACCAAAACTGAATCATTTGCTAAGTCTATCATGGAGTCATAAATAGAAGTCTATTCAGATTCCTTGATCTCTGGTTCCATCTGCATAAATACAAAAAAATTTATCAATCAATATATAAAATGATTGAAAAGTTGCATAATAATATATTTTAAACCAATCATAAAAATTACACGACATACCAGTCGAGTAAATCATTCATTGCACGACTACAATCGAGTAAAACATGCATTGAACTACAGTCCACTATATAAACCATAGATTCTTTGTAACATTGGAAATAAAGTGTTCATACTCGACTCATGTCCAGTGAAGAATTCTTTACAAACTAAAGTCTAGTAAAGAACTAATTATGCGAACATAGTGGAGTAAAGTGTTCATACCCGACTACTGTCGAGTAAAGTATTCTTCACACAACAGCCGTCGTGTAAAGAATTCTTTACACTACTGCTGTCGAGTAAAGAATTCTTTACACGACTCCAGGGTAAAAGTCGGGTAAAGAAATGCTTTACACAACTGCATTGGAAAATTCTTTACACGACTCCAAGGTAAAAGTCAGGTAAAGAAATTCTTTAAACAACTGCATTGGAGGTTAGATTATAATAACAACTAAAAAAAGCCACCTAAACTTTCAAAATTAAAACAATAAAATAAATAAACAAATATGAAAAACCTGGGGAGCTCCCTGAACTACAACTACAAATGGCGGTGGTTCATCGTAAGAGTGGTCTATAGTCGGAATGTGAAGCCGACTTTGCTCTTTCTCTACTGCTCGTGACTGTAATCACTTGGATTTCACAGATGATGTAAAAGCAAATGCCTAAAAGATAATAGCAATAACGAAAATTAAATTCAGCAATAGTAATTATTTTATTTATATAAATGAAGGGGGGAAAATAAAGTAAATAACAATTGACGACCTTAGGGTTTTGTTTCTTATCCTGTTTATTTTTTGTCGAATTTGGACTTCTTTTTCGCAGAAAAACTCGATTTGTGAGTCATGTGTGCCTTGTGCTTTTGCAGCGGTTGTGGCAACATAGAGTCGGGAGAAGAGAGTAAGGCGTTGGGTTTAGGGAATGGTGAAGAATAAGAGGAGAGCAAAGCGCCAATGGCGTGCGAAATGCATGCGGAACGGGCACGGAGAAAAATTAGTGTGGAGGAGAAGCAGCCGAGCTCATTCCCTTTGCTTCTGGGGCCAAAGCAGTGCAGTCGTTCCTGGCCAAATCAAGAATTTGGGGCTTCTTGCTACACCTACGCTACTTAAGAATGTTCTTCGGGTAGAGAGAGAGAGCTTTGTATCTCTGAAGAAGAAGAGACAGTAATCAATTAGAAGAAAAACGAATGGTAATCAATTGGAAGAAGAAGAGCTTTGTATTCACCTCTAGCTTCAACTTCAGGGATGGGCGCGTGTTTTGTGACTAATTGTGCAGGGTAATTTAGATGATTTAGGTTTTTAATTCGGGTAATTTCGTAACTGCACATTAAAAAAGATATATATGAGAAATTTTAGAGTATGGGGATGTTTTTAGATAAATACCTTCCTTTTTGGGTATACCACGGACAAATCCCTGCAAGTGACTCGTACTCTTACCCTGCATTCTCTATTCTGAGATTCCCGTTATTAGGATTCCCAAAGACTAAAAGCTACGTTAGAGAGTTTTGTGAAAAAATAATAAATAATAAAACTTTGTACGAAAAATATAAGCGGTAGGAATTGACAAACGCAGAGAAAGTAGCAGCCAAGCAAAAGAAGCGGCAGCAGCAGCAGCAGCGGCAAAGCAAACTAAAATGCAAAAGCTTGACGGCGCAGTGTTTTCGAAAAACACAGAATCTGTTTTCGCTGCTTCCACCAATTTCATCTTCAATCCTTCTTCATATTCTTCGAATAAGTCTAGGCTCCGAAAGCCACCCAGATTAAACTTTTCTTCAATGTATAAAAAAACCAACAGCGGCAACATTAACAAGTCTCATCAGAATCCCGTTTTAATGGCTTGCCGTGCCTCACGCGATTCTAACGAGACTTCCCCTGCCAGGTCCGTACTCTCTCTATTCACCTGTTTGTTAACTGTTGTTTGGAGAATTCTTAATTTGTTTTGCCACAATGGATGATGAGTTAAGTGGGTATTTGATTTGTTTATTTACTTATTATTTAACATGGGAATTCTGCAAATTGATTGTAAATATAGGAAGGATGATTCATCTGTTCATGGGTTATCTGAAACGATTGTTGGTGTTTTGGGGGGAGGGCAATTGGGTCGTATGTTATGCCAAGCGGCTTCACAGCTGGCCATTAAAGTTATGGTTTTAGACCCACTTGAAAACTGCCCTGCGAGTGCTCTTTCGTATCATCACATGGTTGGTAGTTTCGATGACAGTGCTACGGTTCAGGAATTCGCTAAGAGGTTTGATTTTATGGCCGAGCTATTGTCTTTCTAGTGTTTGTGGCAAGAAATTGTTTGCATTGCTGATTTCTTGCTTGGTAGTTAGATGTGGAGTTTTGACAGTTGAGATTGAACATGTTGATGTTGCCACAATGGAGAAGCTTGAACAACAAGGAGTTGACTGTCAACCTAAAGCCTCTACTATTCGGATAATCCAAGTATGTCTTTCTTCATTTATCCAACAGTTTGGCTTCATGATAATGTTTTGCTTTGAGCATTCACAGAGTCCTCTTGTATGGTTGACAGCTATTTCTATGAATTTTCAACTAATTTTACCCTAAATTTTACTTCTTGCCAGTGTTTATTCTTGCTTTTTTGATGTTAAAGATAACTCTGTTCTGAGCTTCATCTGTGGATTCTGTTTTACAGGATAAGTATCTTCAGAAGGTTCATTTTTCTCGGCATGGCCTTCCGCTTCCTGAGTTTATGGAGGTTGGTTTTTATTAATAACACCTCCATACTTCCTTTGGGCATTTCTGAATCTGATTATTATCGAGAGAAATTTAGTTTCAGATTTTGATTTATTGTTCTTAATATGACTGCTTCAGGTAAATGATCTTGAAAGTGCCAGGAGAGCAGGTAAACAATTTGGCTATCCTCTTATGGTTAAGAGCAAAAGGTTAGCCTATGATGGGCGTGGGAATGCTGTTGCAAAGAGTGAAGAGGAGCTGTCTTCCGCCATAACTGGTAAATGCTCATTTAAATATAACTGTCTGAATTTGATATAGATGGTTTCGTTACAATTCAGTAGGCATGTAATATTCTGCTTATCTTTACTTGCACTTTTTACCTCATCTTGATAGCTGTTGTACCCAGGTATTGGTATCCAAATGGTATGCTGGTACAAATATATTGTAATTTTCTTATAATAAAATTTCTTTTTTCGTTGTTTTAATATCATCTGCCCTACTTAGAAAAACACTACCATATGCTGATGGTTGTGTAGCAAGGCAGTGTTAGGTAGCAATTGTTTTGTCTAAAGATAGTATACCTTGAATTAATTTTCTAGTTTGTCTTTGCTTGTCCTGAGTTTCTGAAGTCTGTCTAAAGATGCATTGCTGTTGCTTTTAGTCTAGTCATTCCAATCCTGTCCAAGTTTTCATTTCTTCTGCATGTTAGCAATCTTTTATAGCTATTTTTCTTATTGTTGCTGTATTACATAAGTTTTTGTTTGGTTTGATTTACAAAATGTTGGTAACTTGTTTGTCTTGCATATGGTGTTACTTGGTTTCTAGCTTTGTGGTTTTGATTTTGCATAAAATTTGGCATCTGGTGGTATAGGTGTATAATTTGAAATAGTGGATGGTTCTTTTTCTCAGTGATTTTAAACGCTCATTTTTCCTATTTTTCAGCTCTTGGAGGATTTGATCGTGGTTTATATGTTGAGAAATGGGCACCCTTTGTCAAGGTCAGTGTCTAACATGCACACTTAATTGTTGCTTCAGATCTTTTTCATCTTCAATAAATTTTCAACCCACAATCCTTTACTTTGCGCCTTAAATTATTTGTTGGTTAAAATGTAAATATTATTTTTTACTGTCATCTATGTGACTATAGTTACCTTATATATGCATAAGAAACTACTTCAAAAAATTCAGAACAGGGTTTGATAGTCATTTTCCTCCTGAAAAGGATTATTTAATCATTTGCAAAATTCACCATAGTACTAGTGTTGGTGTCAATCATATAATGTTCCACTACTAGTAGAGCCACTTGTGTAATTCAAGTTCATTAGGTTTTTCTATTATATTACTGTTAAGTTTTTATAAGCGAACATTGTTAATTCAAAAGTTTACTAGTATTCGAGTTTGATTTTATTTTCATTATTGCTAATTTTTTAAACTTGTATTTCAATGTGACATTTCCTTTATACACTTTTTACTGTTAAAGTTATCTCACATGTTCATAACAAGAAAAGAAGCTATTTAAAAAAGCTCTTACTTGGTCTGTTTCTTTTTCTTTATATAGCTTGAACAATAGAACATGTGATGATGGCATAGATTCCGTGGTTTTGTAATTTTAATGATTACAGGAGCTGGCTGTCATTGTAGTGAGAGGAAGAGACAAATCTATCTTGTGCTATCCTGTTGTTGAAACAATTCACAAGTAGGTTCTAAGTTCAACCTTCATATTATTTGGTTATATCCAATCTTTTGTCTTCAATGCGTAAATTGCGAAACGAATTTGATGACGCATTTGAATTGGGATCCTAATCTTGCAGAGAAAACATATGCCACATAGTCAAGGCACCTGCTGCTGTGCCATGGAAAATCAGTGAACTTGCTACTGATGTTGCTCACAAAGCTGTTAGTTCACTGGAAGGTGCCGGTATATTTGCAGTGGAATTGTTTTGGACAAATAATGGGCAGGTAATAATTTTGTATCTTTCATCATTTTTGCTTGACACATTTATTTCTTTAAGTGCTATGTTAGCTTCCTGAAGTTATTGATTTTGACCATTTTGTTTTTTCATTTACATGGAAACAGATTTTGTTGAATGAAGTAGCTCCTAGACCTCACAATAGTGGTCATCACACAATTGAGTCTTGCTACACCTCGCAATTTGAACAACATATGCGGGCTGTTGTAGGTCTTCCGCTTGGTGATCCATCAATGAAAACTCCGGCAGCTATCATGTACAATTTACTTGGTGAAGCCGAGGTGATATTTCGGTTTTGTTTTTACAATTTTACCTCAAAATCCTATGCCTAAATCTTTTGCTCTTTCGTGTCATATGGTTGGATTGCTTTATAATTTCTCTTGGTGTGTGTTTGTGCATGCATGACTGTGTGCTTTAATTTTAGTCTTGTGGTTACCACATCGTTCTAGAAGATAAAACATTTAACTAAATGTTGATTGTCATGGTAGGGAGAGCGTGGCTTCTACTTAGCTCATCAATTGATTGGAAAGGCATTGTCTATCCCAGGGGCTACTGTTCATTGGTATGATAAGCCAGGTCAGGTTTTGTTTACTTCTACCCAGCCTCGTTTTTAATGTCTCATCTTGTCTCTCTATCTCTTCCCCACACATAGTTAACAATTAACTGTGTTGTTATAATCATCCCACAGAGATGCGGCAACAGCGGAAGATGGGCCATATAACTATTGTTGGATCTTCTATGGGCCTGGTAGAATCATGTTTAAATTCGTTGCTTAAAGAAGACAGTTCCGATTGCCAGTCTAAAAGTTAGTTGCCTCTGTGATGGCTTGATATTTATAACAAATATTCATGTTGTTGGTGGACATGTTTGATTCAAGTTTTTCTGATATACTCTGGTTTTCTTCAACCATCTTCATGATTTTTTTTTTTTTTAATCTTTTGGGTAAAGTGCAAGAAGAACATGACTTTGTGAAGTAAATTAAATAAAGTAGGTGTATGTTTCTTGGTTATACTATTATTTTGATTTTTTTGCTGAAACTAATTTATTTGCCTTCAAGTTTGTAAATGGCAACAAGTTTTCCCCCATTTTGGAAATTTGATTTCAAACTCCTTGTAGTTTTGAATTCTTGTAGTTGATCAGCATTGGCATTTAAGTAATATATAATTTCCTTACGAAGTTTCTTAGTTGAGTAGGTTTTTTATTTCAAATTAGGAAGTAGATTTCCTTATATTTGAGTTCCTATTTTATTTTAGGGTTTTGGCTACTATAGATAGGGCCCTGTGTTTCATTTTCAAGGAAGTCTTGATGATTATTGGGAAAAAAATAATATGTTTTTTTTTCCTCAGCTTTCTTGAATTTCCTCCGCTTTCTTTAGGTTTCTCTGGGCTCCTCTATCAGCTATATATGTTATCACTGGGGGAGAACCTGTCCTACATCAGTACCAATACATTTGGACTGTATCATTACATTTGTTTAAGAGGATTGATGATGCAATTTGCTTGGGTTTTGTGTTTGATGCAATTTGCTTGGGTTTTGTGCTTACTGCCACTTGGAGCATGATGCAAATTGCTTCCTATTATTTGCTTACAGCAGTCCTTCCACGCATTGGGATCATCATGGGCTCAGATTCAGATCTTCCTGTAATGAAAGATGCTGCAAAGATCTTGACCATGTTTAGTGTTCCTCATGAGGTTTGTCTCATGTGATTTAAAAGTTGTAGTCTTGCACATTCCGTTTCTACCTGACCTTTTGAAGTACAAAAATTGTGTTTCCAGGTTAGAATAGTATCAGCCCATCGAACTCCTGATTTGATGTTTTCTTATGCCTCATCTGCTCATGAGCGAGGCATTGAGATCATTATTGCTGGTGCTGGTGGTGCTGCCCACCTACCAGGCAAGTTATAAGTTATGAATTTGATCCATATGCTGGCCTAGTGCACAATTATGTGGGGCCATGAAGCTTTTTCTTTATTTTAGGTATGGTTGCTGCGCGTACTCCCTTACCTGTCATTGGTGTCCCTGTGCGTGCTTCAGCTTTGGATGGACTTGATTCACTATTATCAATCGTGCAGGTAGACTTTTGTTTAACTAGTAATATTCACGTTTAATGTCTGGGATACTGATAATTTAGCCCATTTTCTAGTCTGAGAGTAAGATGTGCCCATTTTCCTAGTCTGTTGCTTTTCTTAGATTACTTATTCTTCGTTTTCTCTTTCTTTCGACTGATAAGGAGCTATGTATATTGTAGTTCCTTTTCAGTGCGTTAAGAAGCAATCTTCTGTATGTTATTACTCTTATAACATATTTTCTTCTTTATATGACATACTTTCTATTATAGCAACAGGAATAGAGCAATTTTGTTGGGTTAAGGTTATTTGGACATAATTTTCATGATATCAAGAGAATGCTGAAGTGAGGGCATCACGTGAATGCTTATTTAATCCGATAGATTATGTGCAGTTGTTTCCGTTTTCACGTCTAGTTATAAAGCTGCACATACGAAGTATTACTTGCATCATTTTCCTCAAAATGACATTTAATTTGTTATTTTAATCATTTTTCCATTTTCCCCTTTAACTTGTCTCTCTAAGAAATTGCGTAATGATTTTCTGTATTGATGACGCAGATGCCGCGAGGTGTTCCAGTTGCAACAGTTGCAATCAATAATGCAACAAATGCAGGTCTGTTGGCTGTGAGGATGTTAGGGTTTGGCGATGCAGATCTTCGGGCAAGGTTAGCTTCTCTCTAACTCCCTTTATGTTTGTAAATAATGCAAATCTGATTGCTTTTGCACATGTCATGTGCAGAATGCAACAATATATGGAAGACATGAGAGATGATGTCTTGACCAAAGCAGAGAAGCTACAAAAAGATGGTTGGGAATCATATTTAAATCATTGATGTGTTTCTGAGATCATTTTTTTTTGTCTTGTTAACCCATAACTGCATAATGTAAAATTTTTTCAAGTCATTTAACCCGTGTCAGCAACGTTATTAACATTTAGCAAGATGGGCATAAACTAGTCTGACAAATGCCCGCGGAAACTTAGTTTGATGTCGACGAGAAAAATGAACAAAGATTTAGGTTAGCTGGGGTGGGGTAAAGTGCAAGGGTTGTATGTGATTCTTTTGGTATAACAGCCGGTTCATCACTGGTTCAATTGATGATCTGATACGAATTTTGTCTGGAGTGTGTGCGCCTTATTTCGTTGATGATTTGTAACGACTTTCTTTGCATTTGTGCCGCAAAAGTATTGAGCCTCTGGTTTCTATCAATTCAAAATCATAGCAATTGTATCATTTTTGCAGGGATTGGATTTTATGCTCATATGCCTTGTTGGGGTCTGAAATCAGTATAAAATTATACCAATCATGACCGTGTATATGTGCACAATAAGCTAACTATGGTCATTTGCTTCATTGGTCAGATTGTATAATTTGTGGTTTTCGTTCAAACTATAGTTTGTATGATTGTAAAATCTGCAAGTGAAAGTTTTATTTTGCGAATTGGTGAAAAGTAACTAAATAAATTATCTAACCATATAATAAATTGAAGTTACAAAATAATATCTAAGACAATTAATATGCGACAAAACTCCAAAATAAATCTGTAAACAAAGATTTAAATATGAGCGATTTTTCTGTGCAGATATACACAGCACTTGTTAATTCTTGCTTCCGCAAACACCAGACAACTAAGCTCTAACTCTGGCTCCGTATTAGTACTTAAACTAAGGTGGTCGCAGATGCCCAGGTTGCTCATTAGTCATCTTTAAACTAACAATTTGTGAAATCCAGAATCGAAACAACAAATGAGCAATTGCCACCTGTGAAAAATATCCCATCACCCCAATCTGTAACTGGATCCCATGTGTAATCCTCAAGAAGACTATTGTTGAGCTTATGTTACCACAATTACACAATTTAGGGAAACCCTTTGAAGTTGAAAAATGTAAGCATGAGGATTCAGATGTTGAATTTGGGGAGCTCCAGCGGCATGCCTGCTGAAAGATGTATTTAATTTTTCGGTTAATATGCTATAAAATAAGCATTAGCTAGTATATATTAGCACATATAATGTAGATCTGTACTGGAGAATGATTATATATGATGTAAATCGCTAAATTATTTTGTTATTAATTACACCAGAAATTACGATAAGAAATTTGAAATTTGTGAATCTCACCTTTCAATTTTTTTTTATTTTTTATTTTTTGGTAAATCGTTGATTCGATAATATCATCAGTTTTTGCTTTATCTTCATCTTCTTCATCTCCTCATTCTCCTTTGATTACTTTAACCCTGATTTTTATTTAAAATATCATTTTGAGGAAAACATATATGCAAAGTTTTGCTGTTTGAAAAATGATTTCTTGTGTTAAATTTAATAGTGTCTAGCATTGTTTATATGAAGAAATGTAGTGGTTTTGAGGAATTTAAATAGTATTTATGATAAGAAATATATCTGAATCCCAAAAAATTCGGTGTATAGTATGAATATAATAATGCAATTATGAGGGTGAACGAAGAGATGTATTCTTTTGTTACTGAGAGTTTTTACCAGATTAAGCTTTCTTGAATAAAATTGTGGTTTAATGATTTATAGTATTAGGTAAGATTATAGAAGAAAATAAATCTTAGCCATGTATTGTTTTTATTAAAAGGTTGGATGACGGACAAAGCGCTCATATCAATTTTGCTGATGAAAACAATACGTACAAATTTTATCATGTGCCTATTAGTAATTAATTTTGCCCATCGCTATATTTTTAACATAATTTTTTTTATTAAATTATAGGTGTAATGAATATATATTCAGGAATTTGGGTTTAGATAACCCTACTCATTTTGTACAGTTAAAACTTTAATTAAATTCTAAATTAATAGGGGGTAAAAGTATGAGCAATCTAAAGGAGGAGATGTTAATTTTCAATAGAATCATCAAAGCCAACAATAAATTAACAATGGGAATAAGTTATTAAATAAAAAAAAGTAGACAAACAATTTTTTTTCAAGTAGAGGGGTGGTTTGGGTGGACCAAATACAAATAAACTTTTAATTAATCCCCTCAAAGATTTAAAATCAAATGATGACATCTAGTAAAAATTTTAATAGTGTATTTACTAATCAATAATTAAAATAAATTAAAATTGAAATGAGAAATAAAAAATAAAATAAAATATTTAATTTAATTATAAGAATCAAAATCAAAATGAATTATTCTATTACTAATGTGCTTACTTTGTTTTAAAATCAAAATAAATTATTTTAAACTACTAAAATCACCTTCATTTATTATATGATATATGATTACCATTAGGAAAATTGTTAATAATAATAGTTGTTATTATTATTATTTTTCTCTTTTATTTATTATTATTATTTTCTCTCCTTTTTCTCCTCTTCTTCTTCTCTTTTTTTCTTATTCTCTCTCTTCTGAAAATTCTTTGTTAGTTCTTCATCGTCAACGTGTCAATTTCATCTTCTTCATCAACATCATCATCATCATCATCATCACAATTACATCATCAATAATAATAATAATAATCATCATCATCAATCATAATTATTATTTTCATCAAAAATAATCATCACCATCATTGATTGGTTCTTCAACGAGGACGGAGAGGTTGACCTTGACAGCAGCGACGAATCCGGCCGATGAGAAGCGACGGAGATCGGTCGCAATCGACGACGGAGATGACCGATGACAAGCTCCTTAACCGTCAAATGTGCAGCCGATCGTTTTTCTTTGTTCTAGGGAGGAGCTGGGTTAGTCGGCTATTAGGGACTTGCTTTTTTTTTTTTAATTTATATTTTTTAATTGCAAAGAGGCTATTTTAAAAATATTGAACATATAACGGGGATAGTTTTGTCATCGGGGCAATGGAGTTTTGGTTCCCAATCACCTATTTGAAGCAAAATTTTAGGAACCAAATCCAAAAAAAAATTTTTAAAAAAAACTTATTAATTTATTTTCAATTTCAATTTAACAAATAAATAATTTATTAATTTAACAAATCCGATTCTTATTACTGCATAGTAAAGAATACACACACTATATATAATTGAAACACTTCTTCAACTTTGTAATACTAATATACTCAAATACACAGTATATATAATTGCTCTGTAAAACATAAAGTATTTCTCGCTTTGATTTATTAGATCATCAAAACTCCCGATGGTAGATTGATGAGAATCGCTTGTAGTGTCTAAAAAATTATCATCAATGAAAATGGGAATGGGAGGGCGTGGTGGGGTTGATGATCTAAGACTCTTTGCTCATCACTGGTGGCCGTAATAATGGGGGCTTGGAGCACCTTCACTTCAACCCCCAGCAGCTCCTCGGCCTTTACCACTCAATGAGCAAACCCTCTGGCGGCAGCAGCATCTCCTGTGGTGGCTATCATTGTTGCTGAACAAAAAATTTGTGCTGCCCCTGAGAAGCTGAAATTGCAAGGAGAAGGCAGCAGCTCAAAAACCAGTAATCTTTTAAATGTAAGCAAGCATAATAATTATTCATAAAACGTTGAAACACAAAGTCCTGCTAGATTCAAAATTTTGAAGACTCGTGATACAATAAGAACTTAAAGTGTATATACGATTATGCATCAAAAGTGAAGTTGCATGCTATATGAAGTTTTAAAATATGTCTCACTTTTTAATGATTTCTGGTAAATCGCTAATCCGATAATATCAAATTATATCCTTCATAATCTTCATCTTCCTCTTCTTCGTCGTCATCGTCTTCTTTAGATATTTTTCCTCCTTCAACACTGTTAACGATATTTTTCGACTGCAATGTCATTTTGGAAGTAATATTTATGAAGTTCAACAAGTTTCAAATTTTGATATTGTTTGAAATGTGAATGATAAGTACAACCTCTACCATTATTTATAGAAAAATATGCAATGGCTTTGAGGAAATATAATAAAGTTTACAATTAAGAAAGGTGTAATCCGAAATCTCGAAAAATCCAATACTAAATCTTAAAATGTAAATATTTAAATCCCAAAGAATCCGATGCATATTCTAACAGATAGTGTTATAATTGTTGGATTTACATAGAGTCTAATTATAGTATTAACGTTAGTACTCGGATTCTTTTATGATCTAAACTTCTCTTAAGTAAAACTCACGTGGGAGATTTGTGATCCATAAATATTTTTTTTAAAAAAAAGAGAGATAGTAGTTAAATCATAATCAGAGGGTTTAGATCTTTTTATTTTTTATTATGGAGAGCTCAAATCAAGAGAAAATTCTAAATTTTTAGGGGGAAAAAGCCACCCACACTCCCGAAGTTTGCTTAAGGCTCCGTTTGGTACAACTTATTAAATAGAGCTTATAACAGTAGAGCTTATAGCAGTAGAGCTTATACCAATAGAGCTTTTGGACAAAAAGTCATTGAGTGTTTGGTTGTCAATAAAAAAAGCACTTTTGAACCATTAAATTGTCTAATATTTTTTATATTATATATTTTTAGAAAAACTCTATAACCTTGACTCTCAAAAGCTCAAATTTTGGGCTTTTACTAGTAGAGGTAAATTAGCTTATTTAAGCTAAAAAAACTCTATTAAAAAAATAATCAAACACCATAAAAAATTTTAAAAAGTGCTTATACGATTAAATAAGCACTTATGGCTCTTAAATAAGCCATACCAAACAGGCACTAAATGGTCACGCAAACCCCCTTAATTTCATAAATGACAAATATACGCTTTGACTATAACAATCCAAATAAATATAAATATAGTAATAAGATAAAAATAAATAAATATCATATGATACAAGTAAAATATTACAATAAGTATAATTAATAAAATAACGTATATAATGAAAACTATTTTTAATATTAAGTTATTATTCATCCATCCTATTGAATTTTATTAATACTAGCTAATATCTATTAATCAAAAAATTGACTTTAAAACTTATACTAATGTAGACATAATTAAAAAAAATTGTAAATAAAATAAATTACTGTGAATGTTTGGTATAATTATTTTAATATTATTAGTTTATCAAATAGATTTTATTATTAAAAGAATATGACATATTAATAAAGTTAAATAACTTTCTAAATGTTCAAAATAATTTATAATTTTTTTCTTATTCTATATATTATATTATATTATTTTTATTTTTATTTTTATTTATTATAGAAGTTTATAAAGTCAATTATTTGGTTGTTTGTAATCAAAGGTATAATAGTTAAAAAAAAAAGGTCAGTGAGACTATTAATGAAACTAAGGGGATTTGTGTGACCATTTAAACAAACTTTTAGGGTGTGGGTGGCCTTTTCCCAATTTTTAATACTAAGATATTCATGTTTATATCTTATAGCAAAATGTTTGAATGATAGAAAGAAGGTACTTATATCTTTATACTCTTATTAAGAAGAGCTGAGACTCTAAATTTTAATACAAAGACATTCGTGTTTACATCTTATGGCAAAATGTTTGAATGATAAAAAGCAACTTTTAATTTTTGTATGAATATAAAAACTGTCTAAATGGAAAGTTTAATATTTTCTATCGTTATTAATTACCCCGTAAATTTGTTTATTTCCAATTACAGAAGATATATCCCTCTATATTTTTACTGTTCTTTTTTTTAAAAAAAAAAATTAGCGTCCGTGTTTTATTTAACATTTTTTTTTGGTCAAAAAAAGTAACAGAACATATAGGTTAGCAGTTAGCTGGAGTGGGCAATTGTTGTGTGTGATTCTTTTGATAGAATGGATGGGAATGCATTTGTTACCTCTATTTTCTAAGATTTTTTTTCATCAATTCAAAATCACCGCAAACTTATTATGTATTGTTTATGGTTGCAGGACTTTGTTTTTATGCTATGACTTGTTGGAGTTGTTTATTTCTATTATGAAGTTAGGCAGGATTTGTTTTTTTTAAATAAAATTTGAATAGGTCTGAATTTTTTTGAAATCTGAATGGGTCTAAATATGAATATCTGAATGATATATTTACTTTTTCTTTTTAAATATCTGAATCTAATTGGCATCTTCTTTTGTTATAAAAATAAAACATCTTAAGCATGATTATTTGACATTTATGTTCTTGTAAGTAAAAAAAAAAAGGAAAAAAAGGGGATTAAGTTTTATAATTTAGGAAATAAGTATATTTTATAGAGATATTTTTTAAATATAATTTTTTTTCATTCAAACCTTTTCTTATTCAGATAAAAGTAATAAAAGTTTACTTTTTCTATTCAGATATAAATGTTTGAAAATCATACATAAATTACAATAAACAAATAAGTAAATTTTAAAAAAAAATGTATGAAATTAATAAAATTTTAGACTTCAAGCATTTAACAAACAAACTCAGTTTATAAAATTTATATTAATCATGACCATATTTAACATTTCCAAATAGATTTAATCTACAAGTGATTTAGCAAAAATTAATTAATTAATTAATTAACCATATAAATATGAGCTACATTTTGAATGAGGATATACACAAAACTTGTTAAATTTCGGTTTGTAAACGCAAACAAGTGTACGCTAAATCTTAAAAAATGTACTTTAAGCGCAAATGGAATTGAACCACTTCTTCAACTTTGTAATAAGTAATCTAATGACTACTCAATTACACTATAACTACTAAAAAAAAAAAAGAAATATGTAGGGTTGTGTCTCAATTATCAGACGTGTGTGAGGGTTGATCTGAATCTGATACTCTTTGCTCACTGCACCCCATCATATGATGATATTGAGTGGGAACTAGAGTTGGTGGCCCTAAGGAGGGCTATGGGGCTTGAATCGCCTTCACTTCTTGGCCTTTGCCACTTCAAGACCAAATTCTCTGGCGGCAGTGGCGGCGCTTGCTACTGAGCAACGAATTGATGCTTCCCCTAAGAAGCTGAAATTGCAAAGGGAAGGTAGCAGTTCTGAAACCAATAGTCTTTTAAATTAATATGAGTAAGCGTAATAAATATTAATGTGCAGACATCTTTACTGAATGCTCATGATATATTAAGAACTTAAAAGTATATATACGGTTATGCATTAGAAATGAAATTGGAAAAAGAAGTTTAAAATTTATGTCTCACCCTTCCAATGATTTCTGGTAAATCGCTAATTCGATAACGCCAAATGATGCTCATAATCTTCTTTATCTTCTTCATTGTCATCTGCTTCAGACATTTTTCCTGCTTTAATAACATTTATCATATTTTTTAATCTGAAATATCATTTTGAAATTAATATTAATGAAGTAAACAAGTCTCAAATTTTGTAATTGTGTCAAAGGTGAATGATAAGTATAACCTCTGCCGCTATTTATAAGAAAATATGTAATGTCTATGAGGAAGAAAAATATATAATAAGAAAATTAATAATTCTAAATCCTGAAATATTCGATATAAAATCTCATAATTTAAATATTGAAATCTCGAAAAATCCGGTACATAATCTAATACATAATTCGTACTATTAGATATATATGGAGTCTAATTACAACCTTTACACTAGGATCAAAGGTAAAATTCCCATAAGCAATTAGTCGTTAATAAATAAAAAAATATAGTTAAATCATAACCAAAAGCTCTCAAACCTTTAAAGTTTAAGAGAACTCATTTTACGAGAGCAATCTTGTTATTCGAATGCTTAGACTTTCATTTTTATATTTGAATAGCAAAATATTTGAATGATGAGAACTAACTTTTAATTTTCATGTGAATAAAAAAGGTTCAGAAAGTTTAACATTCTCTCCAACATGACCTTATAAAATTTATTTATTTCCAATTATATAAAGTAATATCGTTTAATTTATTTACCATCTTTCTTTATTAGCATGCATGTGTGCTTTGACTACGTTCCCCCCCCCCCCCCCCCCCCAAAAAAAATTCTTCTAAGTATTAACCCTTCGACGTGGAACTTTGTCCTAAACCCTAATTTTCAGAGTGCACATCACCAATTTGATCCTCATCATACCCATCACAAGCTCCCTTATTAGTTCCAAAATTTCCTGATCTGAACCCGACTGGTGTTTATAGAATGTAGGGTTCGGTCATTTTGAATATTTTGGAACTTTACTTATCCTTCATTCCTTCTATTTCGAAATTTAAGGACACATGGCGCAATGAGAACCCTCTCAAATGAAAATTAGTGATTTTGTGCTTATTGAATATTGATACTTAATTTGTTTTCCAACTAATGTGCCACCAACAATATTTTACAATTTGAATTAGAAATGATAATGTTTAATAATTAACTATCGCTCGAGACAATACACATTGTCTGATACATCAGTTAAGATACAAATTAAGTACCCAACTTAGTAAACAAAGAATTCTTGCTTGAGAATAGGGTTGGCAAAAAAGTTAAGTCTGAATATGGGTCAAAAAATGTAAAGCTCGTATAGATTGGATCTGGATAAGGGTTTAGGAAAAAGGACCGAGTTTTTTAGGGAAAAAGACCCGACTTCATTAGTAGTTCAAAAAGAAACTCTATCCATGAGCCTATATTTTCATAAAGATTAATGTTAGACAAACTCATGTGAAGTGACATTATGATATGTGCTAGTTAGAAGTTCAAATGCACCCACCTAGTAATCTATATATTGATTAACTAACATTATATTTAAGGCTACGTATATCAAAGGCAATCAAGATCATTAACGCTCCCAAAAGCTAGTTAGTTAGCTTTTTAACATTGACATCTTCTCTCTAAATGAAAATATCAAATAGAAATAGTTATTGGAGGGCACTGAAGAGTTAGGGCAGTGCTCGAGCTAGCTTTTGATGATGGCATTCAAACTTGCTTTGGCTAACTTATCCTCTTTTTGGTAACATCATGCTTCTTAAGGCATCAATAGGCTGCATCACACACGGCATGCAGATGTTATAAGCACCATATTTTGCAGTGGCAAAGCCAAAGTTAACTTATTTTTCTTAGACTAAGTGGATGTCGTTCTTGCCTTCTTGGCATGAATAATTCCAACCGACATGTCGTTAATATACGAAGGACTTGTTAGTTCTAAGAGCACAGAACGACCGACATCGTCTTTCGATCTCTTTCTAAATTTGAGCTTCATATTCAAAACATCATTTAATTTCTTATCTTTCTTATAATTGTAATGCATGTCATGTCATGTCATGCCATAAACTATTACCTAACAGTGAATATATGCATAGGTGATCTAGAAATTAGAAGTGGGATGTCCTCTTCGTGTGGTGATTGACTTAATTAGCAATTAACATAGTTTGGGTTGACTCATTATATTTCATTTCTGATATTTTTTAACTTATGAATTAAACACGGACATACTTTATGAGACTCGAATCCAAAACTTAGGGTTTTGATAAGATTACCCACTAACTAGTAGAGTTAGACCTTGGTCCATTCGATTTCTAATTTAACACAAAACTCATTTGATTTAATTCTACTACTCTACTATTTCACTTAAAATCTTTTCATTATTTGTACTTTTTCTGAATGTGCCCAATTAATAGTGAAAATAAATCATTGCTGCACTTAAAGTATTACTCGTTATCCATCTACCATTTACTTCATGTACACGAATATTACCATAATTAGTTTAAATGTACATGTAATATAAGAGTGATAGAAAAAGTGCAGTGCTCATGCAGTATCCAAATATTTTCCAAATCTACAATATGATTACTATGGTATAGTATTTCATTTGTGGTCTCAATATCATTAACTAATGACTTATATCATAAATACCGAATCAAACAAAGGTAAATAAAAGAGGGTCTATCAACCATACAAATATTACTTGAAATGCTCATAAAATTGCTCATACAAATCTTTTCATTATTTTTTAGCAAAAATCATACAATGGTACAAATCTTTGGAAAAAGATTTGAACAAGTTGCTTGTTCAAACATTATGATAGCATGTGACTCCTCTCAAGACTTTAATAGAGACATTTTACTACTATATGATTGTAAAATTCCTCTAAAAAGGAGAATCTATTTTTCGTTAGGAAAATGATAAACAAACTAAAGGAAGACTAAAGGACGACAGAAACGCAGCGTGGGCTTGCCGTTTCACGCGTTCCCTTAGTCTTCATTTAGTTTTGCATGGACCACAATAAATAATAAAATAAAGAATAAAAAAATGAAAAAGCAGCTCAAATTTCTTCCTTTTGTCATCTTCCTTTTCCTTATATGTTATTCTCCCCAGCCACTCATTTTCCTTAGTTTAATCCCCTCCACACATTTTTCTCGTTTGGATTTGTAACTTCATCCCCATTATTTCCAGCCATTTGCTTCGTTATCGAACGACAACCGCTTCTTGTTCTCGCCCAGCCGCTTCTTTTTTTTCTTTCTTTTGATTTGTAACTCCATCTCCATCATTTCGTGCTTAGTGAATTGTTAAATGTGCATATGACTGCTTGAATACTAAATTAGCAATACATAAAGTACAGATTATGGGTGATTAATTTATGCTTAAAACAATACAAAAGTATAGCCAACCCCTTTGCTCCCTGCCAAAAATAACATTAAAAATTCCATGTACCATTCAACGCAAAATCACATGTCATATATTTTCTTTTTGGTGAACTTGGTTTCCCTGAAACTTCTCAAATTGAAGAAAGGGTTGAAAAAAAGAATTGAGGCGACAAATGTCCTCAACTATCCACTAATTTTTCCTTGTTAAATGCAGAAGGAAAATGATAAATGCACAACTAAAAGAGAGGTGAGAGATGGAGAGAAAAAGAACAAGAAAATAAATTGATTGTTAAATGCTTTATTGGCTCACGTGCAATGTTTAATTTAATTTTTTAAATTGATTGTGGGCCCAATTTAAAATTCACGTGTGCTCATTTCTGAAGAGAGAGAGGCCATGTTTCTGTCTTTCTTTTGTCGTCCTTGAGTTTCAATAGCAGCACTCTTTTCATTATTGAATTATGCTTAGGTCATGCAAGCTAACTTCTGTTACATATAGAACTAGCTACTGATGCTCTGTGAAGCACATATACATTGCAATAAACTTCCTTTGTCCCTACAAGCTATTAGGCTGGCTGTTGCAACAAGTTATTAGGCTACATGTTGGAGAAAAATTAATGCACGATGAATGTTTTGTTAAGTCATAATAGTCTTCCTTTACTAGTAGCCAACCCTTGGTGTATAAATGAATACCCATTCATGCAAACTCTCTGTTGCAGCAACCTTGGTTTTGTTCTTCTTCTTCTTTATGCTCTTTTCTTCTCTCCTCTGCGTCTTGCAATTACTTAATTAACACACACACACATATATATATAAGCAATATTATGAATTACAATTTGCCACGTTGAAGTCCTTTGAGGAAGTGGATGCTTTCGTGGAATTTGAGGAACAAGGCCAGCATGAAAACGCGATGAAGATCCCATTTTGCAAATATGTTTGTTTTAGAGGCAGCTCTAATTTAAGGTTGTCGTAATTTTTCGTATTATACATAACAAGTGCATAATTAACCATAGATCTCCTATATATGCAGCTGTATGCCACAATATCGAGTGGATCAATCGCCATTAGACGAAGCCCATACCATGGGGAAGACCTTGCAAAACAAGATTGAGAAAGCCGCAGAAGTTGAACGAGCATTCGTTCATATGTACTGACTTGGCCACAAGCTACCCAGCAGTCAGCCATGATTGTTTCAACTCTTATTACTTCTTAGTCACCCATGTAACTGTTACTAGGACAAAGCCCAAAGAAAGCTACGTGATACCACTCGGGCAAGTCTCGAGAGACTTATAGGTACTATTATTTAATAGTTTAGAAAGTTAAGCAATTTTTTTATATTTATGAACACGGTGTTAGAGCCTGCGTCTAACTTTGAATCCTGGTTCATAACCATTCTGTAAATCAATCAAGTACGTTAATTGCACTACACGAAAAATATTTTTTGTCTTCGAACAATTGTTATCCAAAAAAATGAACTTGTAGTAACATGTAATCCATTTTTAATACATTAATTACATGCTAAGATAAAGACCCTTTTCGAAAAGAAAGAAAGGAGAGAAAAGATGGCAAGCACGCAAACTTAGTGCAAAACTGCAAACGTGTTAGGGGTCTTGTTGTTTTGGTTGCTGGACATCAAGTTACTTTTGGCAGGAGCGTAATGGTTTTCATATTTGATCATATGGATTTAAGTTGAAATCTTTAAAAGACACGCAGTAAAACAGAGACAAAGAATAAAATGCTCTACTTCATTTCATTGTATAAGCACAGTTCAATTCTTGCTGGCCAAAATGTTTGAACCAGACGGCTGCATGTTTATCTCCATTGTACCGTTGATCTTATCCTCACTTCTCATTGGCATTCTCGGTACTTTGCTGAGTCACTTGCCACGTCTGCCATATCAGGTTACATGTCACTTGTCTAGTAAGGTGCTTGTTAGGAGCTGCTTCACTGTGTCAATTCATCAAGCATTTAGTTCACTTCATCAAACACCTTCATCAGGAAAAGTCATTTGTACTCGGGTCGAGTATTTGAACTCTAAAAAATAATGAAATACCCAGCAACATACTTTCCAATGAAACGTTTTATTACTAAAATAATAACTCCAAAATAATATTACAGACAAAATAATAACTCCAAAATAACAAAAGGTTTTTACTAAATTGTAAAACATATTCAACCTACGCACGTCGTTTTTTTTTTTTCAGAAGATCGTCGAGATTACATTACATGATAAGCAGATAATGATTTATTGAACGCCGCAGCAGAAAATATGGCGCTCTATTTTGTAAGGAAAGCAACAGTCTTAGCCGTTAATATTATTGATTGCATGCTAAAGGCCAAGCCTGTTTTACACAAGGTAGCAAAATGCTCACAGTTGCTTACCAGTAGATTGTAGCCAGCACAAAAATCTTTCCTTTGTAGTTTGCTAGTGGCAAGTTCGATAACTTCCTCCGGTGACTTTATACAACCACCATTCTGTTTGACATACCGACGTACAATGCTACACTCATAATCATAGACATACAATGAGTGGCCATCCAAGAAGCAATCAAGACACGTTTTGATGGTTCCACAATTAAACCCTTTCTGGCACCCGTTGTTTTGGCATGTATCATGGTATAAACTTGATGCAGACGAGCTAGATTTCATTTTCGTTGATGAATATGCACTTCTTTTCCTGGGTCCATTGACATGAATTACCAAGTCATCGCCCACATATATTCCTGTACACGAAAAAGAGGAAATGCCAGATTCAGCACTGCGCATAAACAGGAAAAGTTACAATACATACAGACATTAGACTTCTCAATGAATACTAAAAGTAAGCTGACCATGATGATAGTAGAGACCATTCCACCTTTCAGTGCAAATGTGATCACCAGGTTTGAGCATTTCCCTACAAATGGCCCTGCATGTTTGGTCTCCCATTTTTGTCTCTTTTAAACCATCCATTGAATGGGGACAGTACAAATTTATACAAATGCTTTGAAATGTCAGCGAGACTTACAAATTTCCAAAATCTGCTACTACCCAACTCAAAAATTCATATCTTTGGTTACACATATCCAAAAATAAAATTTCCAGTTTTGACAGAGGAGACAACAAGAAATTTGTATTAAAATTAATAAGGCATTTAATGATCACAAAGTAACCCAAACTGACTCCCAATTCAGCTTCTGAAATTCTGAAAAAACAGTCTTTAGAAACTGCAGCACCAAACATTACTATTTTTATTTTATTTTTTTTCTAAAAGGTTAAAAATAACGAAATACAATATACAGAAAATAGACATGTAGACATATTGAAATAAAATTTCCTATAATTTATGGAAGCTATTAGGTTTACCAAATAAATTGTAGAAGTGAGGGCAACTGCTGAAAATTGAAATTTTCCAGCCCCACTATTGCAACTTCAAAACATCATAACAATTCATGCTTTAAGAATTTTTTAACATGAAACATATCAGCGAAAAGCTCAGGAAATCTATTTTAAAATTATAAAATTAATTTCACATGATTCCAGCTAAATCAAAAGATATTCAGTATAATATCCACACTGCTCACAGCATCTCAGGATTACTAAAAACATATTCTCATTAATTTCAAGAGTTAAACCTGTGCCAATAATTATCAATCAACTAACCAGCAAAACAGAGCATACTCATGGATTAAACAAACAATACCTCAAGATGTTTAGCCTCCCTCTTACACAAGCAAAGCCAACCAAAACACAAGGTAAAAAGGCCGCAAGCAAACTTCTTCCAAAATTAAAAGAAAACAGCACCCTTTTTTTTCCCTCTTCTTCTTCCTTTCAATGAAAATATTTTCTCCTCTCCCCTTTTTTTTTTTCTGAAACCGTGAAAGTGCAAAGAGGAACAAGAGTTTTGACCTTTTAACATAATAAAAAGAAATTAGTGGCTAAGAACTGTATTTTAAATCTGGAGCAATTCTCCAGCTAAAAATAAACTGTATTTTTCTTTTAGGATGGGTGATCTCTACAATGAACAGCCTCAAAGCAGTTTATTTCTCATTACCCACTTTAAATTTTACAATTTACTATTCCAATCCTCACCAATAAATCATGCCCACTAATATTTATTAACATCCAGATGAAACTTTTTGAGATAAAGAATAATCACACAAACTAAACTGAGAAGCAAAACAACATGAAACACAGAGAACTTGAAGCACAAAGAGAGTCAAACCAAAAATTAAGTAAAATAAAACAAACCTTTCAATCGGCTGAGACGGAAGTGTGTCAAGAGCAGATCGACGGCGCGGAGGCGACGACGACAGGTGGCGCTGGAAACGCGAGCAGAGCGACGGCAAATGGCTAATTCATGACGGCTTGTTTTGTGATGTCCGTTGATGGTCAGGTTTCAAGGGCTTTGCAATTTGATAATAGAACTCGTGTAAATGGCTTCATATATGAAAAAATTAAAGGGGTACAATTTGAGAATAAGGAATGGGAATTTCATTCCATGGAGAGTTGGAAATGGAATTCTCATTCCTGAATTGACCTACGGTTTAATCTTAAACACTCATATTTATTATTCATACATAGAATTCCAAAAATTCGTATTTGTAAATGCTTTGAGTACACGAATGATGATTCCCCAATTCTTTACATTCGAATTGGAGATTTGAGCGAGTTCTATGTGTGCCGATAAGTGATTTTAGTGCTATCGATGTTTAATTTAATTATCTTTCTTGACAAAATTTGCAATGAAATGCTCATGACAATTCACACACCCTACCTGCAAAAATATAGTGAAGCAGAACTCAAGACACAGTGACTTTGATTTAAAAGCAGAGTTACAGTAGCCACTAGCACTCTCGTAACAACAAGGGAATTCACAAAATGCTGTTGGGAGAACAAAGGAATGTGAAGCAACAATGAACTAGAGTTAACTAATAACCAAAATTTTCTCCGGCTCAAGTGTTAGCCTACTGAGTGTTCAGGATAGTTCGACAGAGCAGAGTACAACATCAAACTCTTCTTAAGCAGAGAACTTCAATAATATATCAGCTACATTTTCTAAAAAGTTAGGTCTCAATGGTGAAAACTTAACTCAACATTGCCTTCTTAATAACCGTAGTTCGAGCCACAGACAGAGCCGCAGCCTCCAGCATGGCCTGCATGTGCTGGATTAGAAAGGGATGATCTATACATAGATGCATATGGGTTATAACCTTTGTCTGCAGACCCACCCAGCCATGAAATTCTGCCATATGACAAAAAGAGTACCATCAGCTTAAAATCCAAAAGAGAGCGAGCACAAGAACACTATAAAGGCTACATGGAAAACAGCAGTCATAACATCCATACTGAAAATTAAAGAAGATAATAGCTGTATATTTTTTTTTTGATACATCTTCATATCAGATCATACTGATATGTCGTGAAGAGGGAGAGAGCGGGAAAACACGTTGAATGTGAGTCCATTAGGAAATATAATTTCACTTAGCCAAGAACAACAAAAAGAAAAACAACGATTACAATAAGTGTTAAATTGTGCTTTAGTCCTAAGGGCCCAAAGTGGTAATGTTTGTCTTCAATGCATCTCCAGCTACAAACATTACTTCTTTGGAGAGTGAAACTCTCAACTTTTCCTTCTTCATCCTGTGCTAGGCGGACACAGTTGAAGTGCTTATCATTGGAACCTGCATGCAAAGGCGAAGCTAATTTAGATAATTTCTCATGAACTATAACAAAATAAGCAAAAGAAGTAATATTCACGAGTTTAAGGTAAAGATAGTTTCGATTTCACAGTAACGTTTATATTAATGAGTCTTAGGTGCTAATATCCGCACTCTTACAAAGTATATGAATCAACGATCAATTTATAACACTATAAATCCTTCTTCAACGTTACTATAATGTACTGTACAGAAACTTTCATGAAGAGTATGAATTCATATTATACTAGGATTAGTTTCCTTATTAACTAAAGTTTAAGACTTTTAAATTCCTTTCTAATTTAGAATTTTGTTTCCCTTTCAATTTAGGATTTTGTTTTACTTCATGAATTAGGATAATTACTACTACTATAAATAGCTCCCTCTTGTAGCCTTTGAGGGCAGAGAATTTTGAGTTTAATAATATTTCAATTTTTAAATTTCATTGTGAGTATTTGAACAGTTAATTCTCGGTATTCTGCGGCATCAACGAGTCTTAACCCCTAAATTCGCGGTATTCTTTTGAATCAACGTGAATTTAATTGTTCTTTTGTTCCGGTATTCTCTAGAATCAACGGAATATTTTGAACATTAAACTTTCGCTGCATCAGCTTGGTATCAGAGCCAAAACCTGGTATTACTCATCTAACCCATCTACCACCAAACGTTTTCCTTTCTCTTTTTGTTTTTTTCCGTTTAGTTAAAAAAAAAAAAACCACTTTTTCAGACAAACCACCACCACCATCTTACCAACCCAAAATCTTTCAGATCCACCCACCCTTACTCGATTTCCGACCACCATCATCGGCAATCTAAAACTTTTTGCTTAATTACAGTTTCGGCCTAAAATTTTTATTTACTTTCAGTTTAACCCCACTACCTTTTTAAACCCGAATTTGAAAAAAATGCCTCCAAGAAAAGCTCGTGATGCTCATACTACAACTTACAATCAAGAAGATGTTTCGAAAGATGAATCCCTGGCTAGTATGACAGCCAGAATTGATATGTTAGCTGCACAAATGGCACGAATAGCAGAGTTACTTGACGAACGCCATTGTACTCCAGAACGTGAAGACAAATCAAGTGGAAGCTTTGCTAACCCATTCTCTGGGCGTCGACCTAAAACTGAGTCTATTGATGACAGAAGATGGGAATCTAGGTTGAGAATTGACATTCCCGAATTTCAAGGAAGTGGTCGACCTGAAGAATTATTAGACTGGATTAACGCCATTGAGGAAGTTTTCGAATACAAAGAAGTTCCTGAAAATAAACTAGTTTCGCTTGCTGCAACTCGATTTCGTGGAAGAGCAGCAGCTTGGTGGCAACAAACTAAGCTCACAAGGATTAGGCAAGGCAAAAAGAAGATTGATTCTTGGGAAAAGTTCAAGAAGCACTTGCATGGAGCATTCTTGCCGCATAATTACGCCAAACTGTTATACCAACAGCTACAGAATTTAAGGCAAGGTAATCGATCAGTGGATGATTACACTACAGAATTCCATTGGTTGGTATAGGGATGGCAATGGGCACCGCTCGCAGCGGGTTTGCCATTACCAAACCCAAACCCGCACAAAATTTAAATTACCAAACCCACCCGCAATCCGCAGTGGGTTTTTATTTTTTTACAAAAACCCACCCGCAACGGGTTTTAACAATTACCAAACCCGCAATGGTATCCGGCGGATTTTTTGCGGGTTTCTGTATTTAAAATCACAAATGTTTAATATATAAATTTATAATAATAACCTCAAATTCCATATAACATACTCAATTTTATATTTAAATAATGTAAATGAAAAATTAAAATTTCCACATCAATTCAACACAAATTCTCAAATTTAAGTATAAATTACACAAATCCATTTAAAAAACACAAACTAGTATATAAAAATAATAATTACATTTCATATTATCATTTAAAACAAGCTCCAAGAGAAGATATTCATTTCATTCACCACCATAAGCATCCATCCAACACAATGCCTATAATAATAATTAAGATTAATATTTTCAAATACTAATTCGAAGGAAAATGCCTTTAGTTGTCTTTAGATTATGACTTTAGAATAGGATATAGGCCACATACACACATACACAACTTTGAGCCTTTGGCTATTTGGTAATTTAATTAATGACATTATTTTCTTTATACATTTTTAGATTTAAATTAAATTAAAAATATTTGAAAAAAATATTGCGGGTTTGGTGGATATCCATGTGGGTATCCACCGGATATAAGGCTAATACCAAACCCACCCGCATCCATGTGCGGGTTTTAATTTATAATACTAAACCCGCCCGCAACGGGTAAAATTACCCGCAACGGGTGGGTTTTGGCGGGTGGGTTTGGGCGGGTTTGCTGGTTTGCGGGTACAATTGCCATCCCTAGGTTGGTAGCACGCAATGACTTGACAGAGACAGCATAACAACAGGTTTCCCGCTACATTGGAGGCCTACGATCTCAATTTCAAGACCAATTAAATTTACTTGACCTATACTCTATTTCAGAGGCACACCAACAAGCCTTGCAGTTGGAGAAGCAATTTAGTCGACGTACTAATGACTCAAGCTTTCGGGGTGCTCGAATTATTGTTCGTGATAATTCAATCCCGACTTCCCAATTTCGTAATTTCACCCCTCCAAATCCTCCAAATAAAACTAGTAAACCTAGTGAAAACGGTCAAAGCAGCAAAACTCAATTCTCGGGTTCGGGATTACATTGTTTTAATTGCGGAGAAAATGGGCACCGAATGACAGAATGTAAAAAGGGAGGAAAATATGGTAAAGGGTTATTCGTAGGCACAGAGGAAAGTGAAGACTACCAGGAGGAAGAAACTGAAGAGTTCGCTGTAGAGCCAACTTTTGATAGTAGTGGTAGCGCTCAATCTGTTGAAGAACATAGTGATAGTGGGCCAATGTTGATCGTAAACCGCGCATTCTTCACTCCTAAAGGTCAAGACAAAGACAAGTGGCTACGACAGAATATCTTTCAGACTACTTGCACAATCGGGGGTAAAGTATGTCGTATGGTCATAGACTCAGGCAGTTGCGAGAATGTCATTTCGGAAGAAGTCATAACAAAGCTAAATTTAAAGACAGAACCTCATCAAACTCCATACAAGCTCACATGGCTGAAGAAGGGAAATCAAGTGACAGTATCGAAACGTTGCTTAGTTTTCTTATCCATTGGTTCAATTTATAAAGACAAAATTTAGTGTGATGTTGTGGCTATGGATGCTTGTCATCTATTACTGGGTAGACCTTGGCAATATGATCGAAACGTAGTACATGATGGGAAGAGAAACACCTACAGCTTTATGTTTAACAACACCAAGATCGTTCTCCTACCTAACAAGGAGTTTACTCTCCAGCAAGACTTGAGTAATTATTTGTTAGGCAAGAAGCAATTTATAGATGTTGTAGCAGAGACAAAGAGAGTCTACATTTTATTGGGAATAGAGAGTAACGGTGGTTCTAAGATTCCTGAAGCTGTGACACCTATTCTGGCGGAATTTCAAGATTTGTTCCCCAATGAGCTACCACAGGGTTTACCACCTCTGCGGGATATACAACACCAAATTGATTTGGTACCAGGTTCTACATTACCAAATCGACCTCATTATCGTATGAGTCCTACAGAACATGAAGAATTAAGGCGCCAAGTGGAAGAGTTACTAGAAAAGGGATTTATCCGTGAAAGTCTTAGTCCCTGTGTAGTTCCTGCTTTATTGACTCCAAAGAAAGATGGTTCTTGGAGGATGTGCGTGGACAGTCGAGCTATCAATAAAATTACAGTTCGATATCGTTTTCCAATCCCTCGATTAGACGACTTGTTAGATCAACTCAGTGGAGCAACAATTTTTACCAAACTTGATTTGAAGAGTGGCTACCATCAAATTCGAATACGGCCTGGAGATGAATGGAAAACAGCTTTTAAAATTCGCGAAGGGTTATACGAGTGGTTGGTAATGCCGTTTGGCTTATCCAATGCTCCGAGTACTTTTATGCGAGTCATGAATCAAGTTCTTCGCCCTTTCATTGGAATGTTTGTGGTTGTTTACTTCGATGATATACTTATATATAGCACCAGTCACGAGTTACATCTACAACATTTGAGAGAAGTACTTTCAGCCTTAAGAGCAGCAAGTTTATACACAGCAGTAAAAAAATGTATTTTCTTGACAGAGAAAGTATTATTTTTGGGATATGTGGTATCGAAGGATGGTATATCTGTTGACCAATCAAAAGTGGATGCTATTCGAGATTGGCCTCAGACAACTACTTTATCCGCCACCAGAAGTTTCCATGGATTGGCCTCTTTTTACAGGCGATTCATTCCTCATTTCAGTACTATTATGGCACCAATCACGGATTGCATGAAAGGAGGACAATTCTCTTGGACAGAGGCAGCTACTAAGGCATTCAAGATTATCAAAGAAAAGTTGATTATTGCCCCAGTACTTGCCCTACCAGATTTTTCGCTCACTTTTGAGGTTCATTGTGATGCTTCTAAAGTCGGCATTGGAGCTGTTCTTAGCCAACAGGGTAAACCTATAGCTTATTTCAGTGAGAAGTTGAATGGAGCAAAGACACACTACAGCACTTATGACGTGGAATTTTACGCAGTAATCCAAGTGTTAAAACATTGGCGACATTATCTAGTTCATAAAGACTTTGTTTTATACACTGACCATGCAGCGTTAAAATACCTTAATAGTCAAGACAAGCTCTCTCACAGACATGTCACGTGGACAGCATTCCTTCAACAATTTACTTTTGTGGTGAAGCATACCTCTGGTGAATCCAACCGGGTAGCAGATGCACTTAGTCGACGAACATCTTTATTGACACAGATGCATAATCAAGTTCTCGGATTTGACACATTTCGAGAGTTATATGCTTCTGATCCTTACTTTACTCCTATATTAGAAGACGTTGTTGCAGGGTTTCGCTCAGATTATCATTTACATGATGAATTCCTTTTCAAGAGTAATCAGTTGTGTGTTCCTGACTCCAGTTTGAGATTGAAAATCATTTCAGAGTTACATAACGAAGGGCACATGGGTCGTGACAAAACTCTAGCTCTAATCGCCAACACTTATTTTTGGCCTACTATGAGGCGTGAAGTCTATCACTATGTCGAGACTTGTCGCATTTGTCAAGTTTCCAAGGGCGCAGCAACTAATGCTGGGTTATATATGCCGCTGCCGATTCCAACACAACCTTGGGCTGACATTAGCATGGATTTTGTTTTGGGATTACCCCGCACTTAGAGGGGTATGGATTCAATATTTGTTGTTGTTGATCGATTCTCAAAAATGGGTCACTTCATTGCTTGCAAGAAGACTACAGACGCTTTGACTATTGCTCACCTATTTTTCAAGGAAGTCTATCGATTGCACGGTTTACCAAGTTCTATAGTATCTGACCGGGATACACGATTTCTTAGCCATTTTTGGAAGACATTATGGAAGTTGACTAATACTCGCCTGAATTTTAGTAGTGCTTACCACCCACAAACAGATGGTCAAACTGAAGTTGTCAACCGCTCTTTAAGAAACCATCTACGTAGTCTAGTTGGTGATAACTTGAAGATGTGGGATCAGAAGTTATATCAAGTCGAGTTTACTTATAACCGTGCAGTTAAGCGTAGTACTGGTTTAAGCCCTTTTCAGGTGAATTACGGATATAATCCACGAGCTCCTATCGACTTGGCTCCAGTTCCAGATTTAGTTCGCAAAAGCGGTAAAGCAGAAGACTTTATTGAGCAGCTTCAGAAGATTCATGAAACTACGCAAGAGTCTTTGAAGCAGACAACCGAAGGTTATAAAATTATGGCAGACAAAAAGCGTCGACCTTTAGAATTACAAGTAGGAGATCTTGTTTGGGCTATCCTAACTAAAGATAAATTCTCAGTTGGTGAGTACAACAAGCTTTCTGCCAGGAAAATTGGCCCTTTGGAGATTATCGAGAAGATAAATCCTAATGCATACAGATTAAAGCTTCCTAGTCATATCCGCACCGCAGATGTCTTTAATGTCAAGCATCTTATTCCTTACAGAGGTGATCATGATGAAGATGTTATTGCTGACAATCCGAATTCGAGGGCGAATTCTCTTCACCCTGGGGGGAATGATGAAGAGTAGGAATTCATATTATACTATGATTAGTTTCCTTATTAACTAAAGTTTAAGACTTTTAAATTCCTTTCTAATTTAGAATTTTGTTTCCCTTTCAATTTAGGATTTTGTTTTACTTCATGAATTAGGATAATTACTACTACTATAAATAGCTCCCTCTTGTAGCCTTTGAGGGCAGAGAATTTTGAGTTTAATAATATTTCAATTTTCAAATCTCTTTGTGAGTATTTGAACAGTTAATTCTCGGTATTCTGCGGCATCAACGAGTCTTAACCCCTAAATTCGCGGTATTTTTTTGAATCAACGTGAATTTAATTGTTCTTTTGTTCCGGTATTCTCTAGAATCAACGGAATATTTTGAACATTAAACTTCCACTGCATCAAACTTTTATAGTATTGTACTGTAAAGCTTTACAGTATTGTAAAGTTCCTTTACAGCACTGTAAAAGAATTGATCCGAACGTCGGCAAAGATTCATATTCTTGTTAACCCCTTGAAAGTTCATATAGTCCCAATAACTATTTTTTTTTTTTGAAAGGTTAATTATTTTAAAATTAAAATAAGTTTCCAGTTTCGACACTGCCTGTATGGGTTCGAACTAAATGAGTCAGTACACACTTGGAGTGGGACCGGTCACGTGCCTTGTTTGATAAAAGCAAAGCAGATGCACCCACCCGGAAGAGACAGTTGGTTAGCAACACTTACGACGACTGCATAGGAGAAATCAGCCACCACCATCCGGAAGAGACAGGTTCTTACCAGAATACCAAGAATGAGTAATATTTTCAGTACTTACGACGACTGCATAGGAGCTATGCTTTCCTTTTAAGGAGGGACCAAGCGAGCTTGGCGGATATGAGGCTTGCACTACAGGCCATGCCACCAAGATTGTAGGTCTTGATGTCTGTTCTAAGCTTGTAACGATTCACTATCTTGGAAGAAAAGAGATGGGACTGGATTGAGTAAGCTGCAGTTCACGATAAGGGTTCTAACATCACTAGTTTTGAGATCAGTTTTGTCAAAAAGAGAATCAAGTGCACCTAACATGACTGATTCAGCCTCGGACCGAGCTTGATCAAAGGAAAGATTGGGAGGTGAGGATGTTGCTCCCCTTGGTAAATACGTTTCATCACCAATACAAGCCCGGTTCGCTATACGTTTCTGGAAATGAAACGAGTCCTCTTGGAACAAGCCTCTATTTTCGGTCACTTTCAAGACCTTGTCGACCGAAGCTTTGAGTTCATCATCTGGTTTGTAACACGAGAAGTCGACTAGGTAGACCGGCCTGGAACGCTTGGACCAGAAGAGCACTGCGAAGGGTAGAATAATTAGTGTAGTGGAAACTGCAGGTTGTTGTAACTCGGCCATCCGGTTCAGTTCTAGACCGGTGAGCTGGACCGCAGTTGCACGAGTACCCATTTTTCCCATGCTTAATTGTGAATTATGGTATAACAAGCGTCCATAAGGGAAAATAAATAAATAATACTAAAGAACAATGTTGAAAAGTAAATTTTAAAAACCCTATCCATCTTTATATAGTAAATCGATTGGGCTTGAAAATTTTAAATGTTCTTCTTTGTTAGTAGTTGCAAGAAGAGCTAGAATAGATAGGTAAAAAACCAAAGTTGGTTGGTGTGAGTGGTTCGACATTCTCACTCCTTAAGAGAGGTTAGGGGTTCAAGTCCTGCTCTCGTATGAAATCATCACTTTGGCCAGCATTTTACCCCTTATAGGCCGACCCGGTGCGAGCGGAGATTAGTCTGTGTTGTGATACGGACTTAAATGTACCTCCCATAATTAAGGCCCACTCAAGACCACCTCGTGGTTCAAACAAAAAAAAAAAAAGAATATATAGGTAAAATGGGTAGTTTCAAAAATTTGCAGCATGATAGAGTGAGGGAGGGGCTGAGACGTTGAGGCCCAATGGCTATGTTATACAGCCTTGCCAACCCTCACGGAATTATGCAGATAATAAAGTGTTAAAAAGTTTAATTTCCTTTTTATTAGAGTCGACTAAGTACTTAGGTTTTAGTCGATATCCAATTGATCTGTATTTTCAAAAACTGTTCAAGAGATCCATCTGGTTACTTTTATTGTTGGTACTTGATAGATCTAACTTTTGAAGGATAAAATAATTTTTTTTCTAAATAAAATTTACAATTCAATTAAATCTGACATGCAACAAGTGAGAAGTAAAGAATAATCAATTTTATCAGAGACAGATATATAACATAGACAATTTAAATAATCTTTTAAAATACAAAGACTAATAGTTCGATAATTGACATAATTGCTAAGTGCTAATTAAACAAGTATTTTTCCCTACATTTTAGTTCAAAATGTGAGGAAAATATTCATATCCAATATTGGATATTTTTCTTCAAATCTTTAACCGAGGACTTTGAAGAATTCATGTGAATATATTTGTTCCCATCGACAATCAAATACAATTCACAAGTTGAATATCACGCCTTCGGGGAAAAAGGCAATTTCCTGTAACAAATGGATTAATTATATATGTTGACAGTTTATTTAGTGGTTAAAAAAGAAACTCTATCCATCAACCTATATTTTCATATAGACTAATGTGAGGCAAACTCATATAAAAGTGACAATACAGTGTTTGTTAGTTAGAAGTTCCAATCAACCCACCTATTAATCTATATATTAATTTCCTAACATTGTATTTAGGGCTATGCGTGTTAAAAAGCAATTGAAACAGACAATTAGACGCTGCCCAATGCTCCAGCTAGTTTGCTTTTTAACATTGACATCTTCTCTCTCAATGAAAAGGTCAAATAGAAATAGTAATTGGACGGCACTGGTGGAGGGTTATGGCAGTGCTGGAGCTAAGCTGTTGATGGATGGCATTTACGCTTGCTTTGGCGCTTGTCTTTTTGCTTTTAAGGCATCAGCAGACTGCATCACACATGGCACTCAGATGGTATAGGCGCCGTATTTTGCAGTGGGCAAAGCCAAAGTTACGACGAACTTATTTTTCTTAGGCCAAACTAAAATAATCTTCGATAAATTAATGTATATATTTATCGAGATTAAGATGAAATTTTTATGTGCTAATATAAACATTATTAATTTTATTGAGATTATGGTCAATATATGAACATTACGTATTCTGTACTTCACTCACTAAGTCTTGACTCTTGACAACATCAACTGGATGTCGTTCTTGTCTTCTTGGCATGAATAATTTCAACAGACATGTAGTTAATATGCGAAGGACTTGTTAGTTCTAAGAGCACACGACGACCGACATCGTCTTTCGATCTCTTTCTAAATTTGAGCTTCACATTCAAAACATCATTTAATTTCTTATCTATCTTTCTAAATTTGGTAATGCATGTCATGTCATGCCATAAACTATTACCTAACAGTGAACATATGCATGGGTGATTTAGAAATTAGAAGTAAGACCATTGTCCTGTTCGTGTGGTGGTTGACATACTTAGCAATTAACATAGTTTGATTTGAATCATTATATTTCATTTCCTTTTTTAAAAAAATTATTAATTAAACATACGCACTCTATGTGAGATTCGGACCCAAAACTTAGGGTCATAATAAAATTACCCACTAACTAGTAGAGATAGGCCTTAGTCCATTTCATTTCTAATTCCACACAAAACTCATTTGGTTTGATTCTAGTACTGCAATATTTCACTTAAAACCTTTTCATTATTGTACTTTTTCCAAATATCCCCAATTAATAGTGAAAATAAATCTTTGCTGGACTTGAGGGGTGTTCAGAATTTAATTCGATCCACTCAAAATGTTTGATCTGTAGAAACTCGATCCATAAAAATCTAATTCGTGGATTGTATTGAATTAAAAATTTAAAAATTCGCAATCAGTGGATTGGAATTTGGATATGGATTTTACTTCTGTAAATCCGCAAAATCCGCGAATCTGCAAACAAAATAAAAAAAATTAAACTTGTAAATATAACATTATACTTACTAATAAATAAATAAGTTAAAATCTAATTACATTAACACCATATTATAACTTATCTGATAATAATATAAAATAAAAATAATTAAATAAAAAAATATAACTTCCTAAACAATTAATTTTTATGTACTGATCTAAACAAATGAGATTTTTTTTTGATGTTTTGTATTTTGAAACTTTGAATGTATTTCTAGTTTTATTTAAACAATTTATTTATTTAAATCTTATTTAATTTTGAATTTGATTGGTAGTAAAAAAAATTATATTAATTTTTTATTTAGTTAGTTCATAGATAAGATATAATTAAAAAAAATTAGCCTACAAATCAATCCGTAAAATGGTGGATTAGATATGGGTTTGGTCAAATCCGCATTCGATACGCAGACGTATGGACTGAATTTGAATTGAATTTCACCAATTTGTAGATTGGATTGGATTAAAATTTATAATCCGCAAAATTATGAATCGGATATGAATTGATGTCCAATCCGCAAAATTTAATCCACGAACACTCCTATTGTAATTAATGCATCACTCCTTAACCATTTACTATTCACTATATGTATCTTAATATTATCATAATTGATTGAAATGTACATGTAATTAAGAGTGATAGTAAAAAGTCCAGCGCTCCTGCAGTATCAAGTCTTTTCCAAAACTACGATACAAATACTACAGTACAGTATTTCACTTGTGGTCTCAATGTCATTAATTAATGACTGATATCATAAATACCGAAGCAAACAAAGGTAAGCGAAAGAGGGTCTATCAACCATACAAATATTACTTGAAATGCTCATAAAATTGGCCCTACAAATCTTTTCATTATTTTTTTAGCAAAAATCATACAATGATACAAATCTTTGGAAAAAGATTTGAACATGTTGCCTGTTCAAACATTATGACTAGACTGCATGTGACTCCTCCCAAAACTTTAATAGAGATATTTTACTACATCATGGTACAATGCCTCTAAAAAAGACAATATATTTTTCATTATTGAATTATGCTGTTGTCATGCAAGGTAACTTTCCGTTACACATATAGAACGACTGATGCTCTATGAAGGACATGTACGTTGCAATAAACTTTCTTTGTCCCTACAAGTCATTAAGCTGGCTGTTGGAGAAAAATTAATGCGCGATAAATGTTTTGTTACATCATAATAATCTTGGTGTCTAAATAAATACCCATTCATGCAAACGCTGTGTTGCAGCAACCTTGGTTCTGTTCTTCTCCTTCTTTATGCTCTTTTCTTCTCTCCTCTGCTTCTTGCAGTTACCTAATTAACACACACACACACACGCGTATATAAATATAGATATAGATATAGATATATCGATGCATAATTTTATTAATAGAGCAAAAAAGGAATATTATGAGTTACAATTTGCCATGTTCAAGTCCTTTGAGGAAGTGGATGCTTTGGTGGAATTTGAGGAACAAGGCCAGCACGAAAACGCGATGAAGGTGCTTGTAATTTTTCCCACATATATGCAGCTGTATGCCACAGTGGCGAGTGGATCAATCGCTACTAGGCGAAGTCCACGCCATAGGGGAGGCCTTGCAAAACAAGATTGAGAAACCCGCAGAAGTTGAACGAGCATTCGTTCATATATATTGACTTCGAATGTGAGCACAAGGCAGAGCAGAACGTTGGCGACAAGCTACCCAGCAGTCGGCCATGTTTGTTTAAACTCTTATTATTTCTAAATCACCCATATAAGCCCAAAGAAAGTTACTCGAAACCATGCGGTCAAGTCTCGAGAGATTATAGCCACTATTACTTAATAATTTAAGCAGTTGAGTCAAGTTTGATATTTATGAACATGGTGTATTGGTTTTAGAGCCTGCGTCCAACTTCTGAATCCTGGTTCATAACCATCCTCTAAATCAAGTATATTAATCTCACTACAAGAAGAACATTAATTATCTTCGAACAATTGTTATCCAAAAAATGATGTAATCCATGTTTAATACATCAATTACATGCTAAGATAAAGACCCTTTTCAAAAAGAAAGGAGAAAGGATGGCAAGCACGCAAACTTAATGCAAATGTGCTAGGTTTCTTGTTGTTTTGGTTGCTAGACATCAAGTTACTTCTTGCAGAAGCGTAATGGTTTTTATATTTGATCATATGGAAATATGTTGAAGTTGAAATCTTTAAAAGACAAGCAATAAAACAGAGACATAGAATAAAATGTTCTACTTCATTTCATTGTTTATACACAGTTCAATTCTTGCTGGCCAAGATGTTTCAACCACACGGCTGCATTTTTATCTGCATTGTACTGTTGATCTTATCCTCACTGCTCATTGGCATTATCGGTACTTTGCTGAGACACTTGCCACGTCTGCCATATCAGGTTACATGGTCCTTGACTAATCAGGTGCTTGTTAGGAGTTGCTTCACTGTGATAATTCATCAAACACTTAGTTCACTTCATCAAACACCTTCATCAGATAATTTTCAAGGCTTGTTTGATATCCCTTATCTGGAAAAGTAATTTGTATTCCGGTGCTATATTCCAAATTTAAAAAATATCCTGCCACACAATTTCTAATCATCTAATCGTACTTTTTCTTAATAAAATACCTTTAAGAAAAAGTACTAGTACAGACAAAATAATAACACCATATTTATTAAATTGTAAACACATCCAAATCTGTACACTCTTCTCTTCGAAGACCAAGTTTTATCGGATACATTACATGAACGCAGCAGCAGAAAACATAGCCCTCAATTTTGTAAGGGAAGCATCAACCTTAGCCTTTAATAATATTGATTGCATGCTAAAGGCCAAGCCTGTTTTACACAAGGTAGCAAAATGCTCACAGTTGCTCCCAAGTAGACTGTAGCCAGAGCAAAACTCTTTCCTTTGTAGGTCGCTATTGGCAAATTCGATAACTTCCTCCGGTAACTTTATATATAACCACCATTCTGTTCGACATGCTGACGTACAGTGTAACACTCGTAATCATAGACATACAATGAGTGGCCATCCAAGAAGCAGTCAAGACACGTTTTGATGGTCCAGCCCTTAAACCCTTTCTGGTTGTTTTGGCAATTAGCAGGGCATACATTTGTTGCAGATGGGCTAGATTTCATTTTCATTGCTGAATATGCACTTTATTTCCTGGGTCCATTGACTTGGATTACCAAGTCATCCCCTACATATATCCCTGTACATATAATAAGGAAATGCCATATTCAACACTGCGCATACACAGGAACAGTTGCAATACATACAGACATTAGACTTCTCAATGAATACTAAAAGCAAGCTGACCATGATGATAGAAGACACCTTTCCACCAGTCAGTGCAAATGTGATCACCAGGTTTGAGCATCTCCCTACTAACGGCCCTCCATGTTTGGTCTCGCATTTTTGTCTTTTTCAAACCATCTATTGAATGGGGACAGTACAAATTATACCAATGCTTTGAAATGTCAAGAGACTTACCATTTAATCATCTGCATGGAAATCCTAAAAACTCATATAACTTATTCTTGATTCACCATCTATACATAGCCACTTCCGATGGGATGGGGAAACATTTACCGAAGACGCATGAGTATATTCTCAATGGCTATATTAATTTACCTTGACTATAAGGTATCAGTTTCTTGATTATTGCTTATTGTCTTGACTTCAAATGAATGGCAATCTCATTTCCATTGCTGCTTTTACTACTGGCTGTACAGCAAAGAGAGAAATGGATGGACAAGTCTAAGATATCTGCTCTATGGCAGAGGGCTCATGAGCGAAATGCTAAGCGTGTTCTCAATTTGATAATAAAGTTGGAAGGCTTGTGGGTGAAATTTGGAGAGTACTTATCCACACGAGCTGATGTACTTCCCGCAGCGTACATATCTCTTCTGAAGCAGTTGCAGGACTCTCTTCCTCCTCGTCCTGTACAGGAGGTAGTAGTTTGTCTGGCTATTAACTTTGGAGGTCAACCAATAGTATGTGTGTGAGTGAGAGAGAGAGGGGTTTCAATTCATCTTAGTATTGGGTTCTAATAATTGGTTGAGTAGAAAAATGAACCTTATTCATCAAATATGGAAGTGGGTGCATGGTAATCTTTTTGTGCTTTTCTCTCCCCCTTGTTCCCCCCTTGCCCAGAGTGTGGGTGCATGCATGTTTTTCCTGCCTTATGAGTATCTAATTAACCTTCACCGCACCCGTCTCCAGTGACCCGCATGTGGGGATTATCGGCGGAGGCATGGTGGTTCTGGCTTGTGCTTTGAGGTTGGATAAGAGAGGTGTCAACTCCACTGTTTTTGACATGGTTGCCTTTTCTGTTGTACTTTTGTGTTTTTGATGTGGGTTATGTTTGTATTTGATGAGAGTATATGCTTGTTTAATGGTAATTGAAAAAATTTGATTTAAAACAGGCTAGCATGTGTTGTTTTAAATTGAATACTGTTTTCGTGAAAAGGGTTTTGTATATCATTAATTGTCAGTAGCTATTGTGATAGACAGTGTGTATGCACCTTTTGGCAAGCTCAACTCTTTTTGGAATGCATTATTCGATTTGATTATGAGCATGTTTAGAATTGGGTTCTAGTGATTTTTAAGCTGTAGGTGTTGAGGAATGAAATTAAACATTAGCTGCTAAATAAAGTGGGGTTTATCCAGTATTTTGGTCAACCACATCCATGTAATTATTTTTTATTTTTTCAATCTATGCCATTCATTCAATGACTTGGGATATGTCCACAACTCATCATCTTGATAATGTCCTATCAGTGGCTTGTAAACTTCTCTTATGAGTATTAAATAGGTTGTTATGAAAGAATTGAAGTCATCTTTATAAATGTAACGACCAGATATGGTTCTAGACCTAGAAGATGAGGTTATGTTTGTTTCCTTTCTGTTTCTTGTTGATTGTGGACTGTTTATTGCTTGTGTCTGCTGTTTACATTTTGGCTTTGTGTTGTGGTAATGGGAGGAAAATTTGCAAATTGGCTGCTTGGTTCATCTGGCTTACCTCTAATAGCTAGGCAAACGAAGTTATATACACTTTGAAATATTAAGTTTTTTGTATTATTATCTAGCCTATCTTTATTCAGTATTGGCCATTTATAAATTATTTCAAAGATTCATGATGCATTTTCCTGGTTTGCAGAGGCTGGAACTAAGATTTATATGGGCCCTTCTTGTCGCATCTGAGGATCCCCTTCTACTAGGCAGTGCAGTGCGGTGACATTTGAAGGGGCCTTTGTTAAAGGTGTTGATTCTGTCTCATGGATGGCAAATAACTCAGCGAAACTTTTGAGTTTTCATAGTGATGGTTCTCACTATTGGACCTTCTTCGGCATTGCAGCTTCAGGAAAAGGAGACAAGGTTCCACAGGTCAGTTTGTTTGTAAATGTGTGTCTTGTTTAAATACTTATGATTATATGCTGGCATTTTCGCACTTTTTTAACCAATAGAGTAGACCTCTAGTTGAATCCATTCATCCTTCAGTTTGAAATCCCAAGCTATTGAAACATGGCCGCAATGAGTTCCCTTTTTTTTCGCATATATTATATACCGTTTGCAATAAGATTAGCTTTATTTTTTTCTTTTATACTTGAATCAATATGACATTTCAATTTTACAGCAAGCTTCGGTGCTGAATAGATATGTCTATGCTGCAATTTAGGCTTTCTGCAAGATTTTTACGATTGTTTTCACCATTTATTAGGAAAATATGCCAACTGCAACAGCATAGAAGGTGAAAACAGGTATGCTCGAGGGTGTTGAAGCTGTTGCTTGGCCTGCCGATAGGTTCACTTCAGAAGCCCCTTTATACTTGTGTCCAATTACTCTGCAAACCACTTTTTTGGACATGACCTTGTAACTTCATTTTTATCATGTCCCATTTGGATCCCTTGTGACCGACTTGGGCTGTAATGATTTGCTGTTGCTGTGGCTTTAGAATGATTGGTTGATTCCGACAAGCATCAAGTGTTATATCAACACATAGGTAAGAAACAAGATTAGGCTCAACTCGAGTTCTTCAAACTAGTGACACTTGAATTTTTTGTTTGTGAGTTTGCCAGCCACATCCATGTTGCAATTATTCAGGTTCTTTCTATTGTGCTCTGCCATATCGGGGGAATATGGCTTGGGAAGACAAATGGGATAACTCTGCAAACCAAATATATTAGGGAAGCCCAAGAGCAAATGGCAACCATAGTCTCTGTCTTTGCATTTGGGGAATAGTACACGAAACAATAGTCTCTTCGTTTGCATTTTTTTCCAACTTGCTGTAATTTGGATGTACATGTTGGGGTGCAAAAAATTCTTAAACTAAATAAGAAATTAGGGGGATTTTCACTTTTTTCCCCCTACAGTGATCAACATATACCATTTACCTCCTTCCTATTTTTATAATGGCCACAAATCCCCCTGACAGTATAAGTTTATAATATTACCCTTAGTTTCAACTACTCTTTTATTTATATTTATTATAAATTAAATAAATCACATAAATAGAAACTAAATAAAAAATTAAGCATTAAAAACAAGAAATATATATTTTGATATAAGCAAAAAAATTAATAATAAAAAAATTTTCTTATTTATATTTGTGAAAACTTTCTGATAATAAATATATAAGAAAATTATTATAAAATAATAAAAAAAATTATTATAAGAAAACTTGAATGACAAATAAAAATTTATTATAAGATAAATAATAAAATATTTTGCCTATACTTTTTACATTTAATTTAAAAATATTACAAAATGTTTATTATAAGAAAATATTCATAAAATAAATAATTACAAGAAAAAATTTTATTATTAATTTTTTTGCTCATATCAAAACATATATTTCTTATTTTTAATACTTAATTTTTTTTATTTAGTTTCTATTCATGTAATTTATTTAATTTATAATAAATGTAAATAAAAGAGTAGTTGAAAATAAGGTTAATATTATAAACTTATACTGTCATGAGATTTTTGACCATTATAAAAATAATGAGATAAATAGTATATGTTCATTACTGTATAGGGGAAAATGGCAATCCCCCATAAAAAATTATGTGTTGATTTGATTGTATACGTCTTTGTTTGTCTTTTATTGTAATTCTCCTCAAGGTTAAAATTGTAAACTGCATAGAGGAATTTTATCGAGACTTTTGAGAATTGTGAGGAGCTCATCTCTACAGAGGGGTTGCCAGTTGCCCCACCTTATCGAAGGGGTGTTAAAGATTTTTAATGGGCTAAGCCAACATGGGCCCGCTTCGACAAAACTCCATTAGAACAAAAGGATATTTTGGGCTTTTACCAACAAGTTCCTCCTCGTCACAACCCTCGAAGCTCCTAATCAAACCTTAAAAAACCAAAAAAAATCCTAAAATCACTAAATAACTAAATACAATTTAATTTGTTAATTTTTTAAAATGAAAATTTAATTAAATATTTAAATAAATTGTTATTTTAACAAACATTTTATGCCTACCCCATTTCATAATTGTATATTAATTTCAATAAAAATACATTTTGAGAACGTTATAAGAGTTTAAAATTATAAAAATAAAACTATATAATAAAAAATATTTTAAGATTTTAAGTATTTGTATGTAATTTATAAATAGAAATATACTATATTTTAAAATAAAAAATTCTATAGAAAGATTGTTAACTTTAATATATGTATTTGTATTAATTATACTAGAGGTATTTTAGAACATCGTAATTTTTGAATTACGTTCTTTATATATTAATTATCTTCAAAATTTTATTTTTAAAAATTTAAACGACTTTGATTTTATTTTATTTTATTTTAAAAAAGGAGTAAATTAAGAGTTTTAAAAGGTAAAGAGGATTATATTTAAATAGTCCAGGAATAATTAGAAATTAACTAAAAATAACATTAATAATGCTCCGGCCTTATATATATATGTACTGGTCCATTGTTACTCACTCGACAACCTGGGGTTGGTTCGTCATCGGAAATTTTATGAGAATGAGAAGAGAAACAAAAGCTCAATTGTATGAAGCGAGGGTGAAAATCAAAACTTAATGAATCGGGTCCAGATTAAAACCTAAATATTGAAATTGAATGACAACATTGAGCATTTGAGATATAAAAGCCATTGACTTTGATTGATTACAACAAATCAAGGGTCGACCGACCCACCGACTCTATCCACCGTCCGATTAGGGATCAAATCAAGATCATTGCTCGTTAGCCGGTGTTAGGAATCCAGGTGGCAAATAATTAGATGTCATTCCCAACACACATGCAACACAACAATTTGCTCCCGTTCAATCACATAAAAAGCTTTTTGCCTTTGTTTTTTTTTTTTTGACAAATTCTTAGTTTTGTCGGCGCCTAATTACGCTTACCTAATCTCATCCGACCCATAGGCCAGATGTCACCTTCTCTAACGCAACTAAAAAATTTATGATTGATCAAAGCTGATAAACTTTATTATTATTTTTTTATAATCCAATTGCAACCGTCCACGTAAGCATCATAATTACGATTAGAAAAATTATCATTCGTATACTTATAGATGTTTTATTATAAAAAATATCATAATACTTTAAAGGTGTGTTAATTATTTATTTTAAATTATTTATTTAAATAAGATAATGTTAGATGGATAATTTAATATTTTTATATGATATTTAATAATTTAAAAATATACGAGTGATAATAAAAAAATTTAAAAATATATAAGTGATATTTTTTAAAAATAAAATTATTAATTCATTATAATTTTATTAATTTTTAAATAATAATTAACAAGTAATATTTTTTAAGAATAAAATTATCAATCCGTTATAATTTTATTATTTTTTAAATGATAGTTATAATTTTTATTAATTTAAAATAAATAATTAATACACTCTTAAAATATTATAATATTTTTAATAACGAAATATATTTAAGGAATTAAAGAGATAATATTTGGTGTGCGAACACAAAAAGGGCACTCGATCACTTTTGTGGTGCAAGATGAAAAACTATGGAAAATATATTTGTTTATAATTTGAAGTTTGTATTTTTTTTTTTTTTGGAAGTAATTTCAGTTTTGAATTACGTTTCAATAATTGTTTTGAAGCAAAATAATTTTGAAATGTTAAAATCTTGTAATTGTATTCAATTTTGTGTGTGTGTACATTCAAAGTATGTTTTTCTCTTCTGATTCTCATAAAATTTGGGTTGCTTTTATGTCATTTCTTAGCTAGATCTACACTCTCTGTGTTATGGGTGCAGGGTGAAGACGGTAGGGACGAAGAAAGAGGATGCCAACGGTTTGGATTCAAGGTGACGAGTTCCTTATGAGTTATGATGAGAAAGCTGAATAAAGAGACAAGATCTCCAGGAAATTCACTACTGGATGAAACGAGGGTTCTAACTCGAGGAAAGAGGATCTGATGCGGACGGTTTGGATTCAAGGTGACGAGTTCCTTATGATGAGCAAGCTGAAGAAAGAGGCAAGATCTCGAGGAAATTCAGCAATGGATGAAGCGAGGGTTCTAACTCTCACTTTCAAAAAAGCTTATGCATATTCTTTCATGTGCTGTAGAAAGTCCCTTCACCCTCGGAAACGTCACCATGGACTGGAACTGGGAGCGAAGAAAGCGAGATCTGATGGTTGGCATTGAAGGTGGCAAGCTGCAGAAGAAAGATGACGTTTTCAAAGTTGAAGGGCCTTTCTAGAGCACTGGAATCCATTCATAATTAAGCTTGAAATCCCAAAACCCAAGGCTTTTTGTGCATATTTGCATAGACTTTGCAGTAAGATTAGCTTTATTTTCCCTTTTATACTTGAATCAATATAACATTTCAATGTTACAGCATAACTTTGGTGCAGCATATGTAGATCTGTATAGGCTGCGAATCAGGCTTTCTGCAAGACTGGTGTGATTTTTTTTTTTAATCATCTATTAGGAAAAGGTGAAAACAGGTATGCTTGAGGTTGTTATAGCTGCGCTTGGCCGACCGAAAGGTTCATTTCAGAAGCCCTATTTATACTCAGAGTCCAATTATGCTAAGGCTCCACTTTTATGGGCATTATCTTGTAATTTCATTTTTATCATGTCCCATTTGGATCTCTGTGACTTGGCCTGTAGCTATTTGCTGTTGGTGTTGCTTTTGAATCAGTGGCTGATTTGGACATGCTTAACAAGTTTTGTGTGGACTCTAGTTTTGTTTTTTTTTTTTTTTGTTATGCTTGTCTGAGAAACGAGATGGAACATGTCATTCTAATTTATTGAATATTTAAAATAACCTGAGAATTTCATAACTAAGAAAATTCAAGGTTCCTTTTTTTTTATTTTTTTTGGGGGGGGGCGCGAATGTGTAGGGATGCAGCTCTTCCAACTAACACTCCAAGTATTCCATGTATCTTGGATCCTTGCGGAAGGGCTGGTATTTGTTGGTGATTGGCTGTTGGGTTCAAGTTTAGAGTCAGCTGCCTTAAGTGGCCGGCTCCTGCCAATCATGTAAGTAAGAATATGATTTTCTTTTGCTTATTTGGTTTCTTTTTTGTGCATAGAAATATATATTTCATGATTTATAATTAATATCAAATAATAAAATCTGTAACAACCTTTATACCCCTGTATATGGACAACTAAATACAAACTAGTATATTGGCTTCAATTCTGTTTGAAATATAAATTAGTATCTTGGCTTCAATTATGTTTGAAATGTCAGACAAGTTTCAATCATAAGCTTGAAGCATGATTATTCATATATAAATACTGTAATTGGTCTATCTAGATTGCAGATTATTTACGAAGTCGTGGAGTTCGTTTTGAGGAGTTTGCTGTTGGCTTACCAACAAGTTTTCTGCCACTCGAAGGACATGATATTGGGCAATTCCTGGGTTCAGATGGAAAAAGAGGAAGTTCAGGCATATCAACCTAACATTTGAATCATTAAGCAGGCCATGAAAATTTCTAGAGTTGTTAAGGTATGCTTTTATCTACACACTGTTTATGGATTTATGATTTTCACTTTGGTTGCCCCATATATTAATTCTCTTGCTTTTATAGCTTGGTCGTTGATGAGAGTAAATGCTTGTTTAATGGTAATTGAAACAATTTGCTTTCAACAGTGTAGCATGTGTTAATCATTGAATATTGTTTTTGTGTATCATGAATTGCATGCAGCCATTGTGACGCTTAGTTTATATGTAACTTAGGCTACCCCAATCTTTTTTGGATGGCATTTTTGGTATGATTATTTCCATGTTTGTGATTGAGGTGTTGTGACTTTTAATTTATTGAGGAATGGAATTAAAACATTAGGTGCTTAATAAAAATGAGTGTTTATCAAATATCTTAGTTAAAATGCTTTCAAAATTATACTGCCACCAAAATAGGACTCAACTTGAGTTATTAAAACTCGTGAAAGTTGAATTTTGTGTATCTGAGCTGGGTGCTCAGCTAGTCAATTGCATCCATGTAATGATCCGTTTTATTTATTTATTTCTGTTACTATGCCTTGCAGTATTTGGGGAAATCATGGCTTGGGAGGAAGAATGAGATCCAGAATGATACGTCCTCAACCACAGATATTTGGTCATGCTGCTCAATTCATTACTGTTAATAATTCTCGGTTTTGTCTGTTGATTAATGGTTGGCTGGAGAGAGGTCTGGTGCGACCGTGAGAAGGCGCGATTGGAGAGCTTGAGGTGGGTTTCAAGATACGTTGGTGTTAATGGGCTGCACCCTTTTGCCAACTCTTGATTCGCCCAATTGACAAATCTTTGTTTTCCTTGTGTTAATTCTTTTTTGGTTCTATTATGCATCTTTGCATAAAAAAATAGGGGAATACTTTTGTAATTAAATCACAATGGTCAGAAACTGCTATCTTATTTTGAGGTTTGCTGGTAGGTAGTATTGCAACCTGGGTTGATCCTCCCAAATGCGGTTCTATGGTTCTGATTCAAAGTCATCGTCGCAGTTCTGAGATTTAATCGCACAAGGTTTAAGCTAGAATCTAAAATAATATGGTCACGTGATTTCAATTGCATAGGCTGCATGGGTGAACTTAATGTAATAGTGGCGATAATGATCGTGAGTAGCATTTTTGCACCACCGTAGGTCATAATTCCTGTGAAGTAACAAGCAACATTACTATTTGATGTTGGGTGTGTGCAGCATCTTATCAAGGCATACCATGGTGTTATTAAATTATGCAAGTCAAACTCCTTTGTCCTTCAGCTATGTCATTTATGGCAATCTGTTTTGATGCTTGTTGCACTTGATCGAGAGTGGATTACCTCGTGGGATTATTGCTCATAATGGTGATTCAGCGTCGCCATCCTTGCGTCTCTCTCTCTCTCTCTCTCGCTATCTCCACTCAGCGTCGCCATACCAGTATTGCAGAAGATTTATTTTTATTCTTAATAAATTATTAATAGATGATATTCAATTAATAATGAGTTAACGAGATAACGGAAGATGTTTTGAGCTATTATTTAAAAAATATGAATAAAATGAGCAAAACTTTAAGGATGAGAAATTTTTTTTCTCTTTTTTTAAATTACTGTTAAGGGATATTTAGAGAGGTGCTAAACTGCTACTAGTCCTACTTCTAATAAATTCATAGATCACCATTTCCGCTCGCGCTCGGGTGTGTGCGTACTAGACTCTCGAAGTAGTAACCGTTCGATTGACGTACTTTTACCATGGAGGGTTGAGATTTCGCCACGCGACCGTGCAGGGTCTAAACTCACTATATTGTGTCACACACGCCCAACCAATCTTGTTCTTCTTAGGAAGTATTCTTGATCGTTCATTGTATTGATCCGATGTTCCCCATTTAGCCACGTTTCTCCTTTTCTCAGCCGGCGTTGTTGACCACACATCTGATGTTGCACATTCAGCCACGTTTTCCCTTTTACTCAGCCATCCTTGTTGACCACATACGAACCGTTGGATCGCGCATCAACTTTTCCGGAACGCATGCTCACCATGATTACTACAGCAACAGGATTTTGAAATGGAAGTCTTGTCTTCGGATTGACTTGAAAGGGTCGTGTGATATGGCAGAATTAATTAAATTTTCTCCCTTCTCCTTTTCTCTTTTTGAATTTCTTGCTTTTGTATGTAACTTTTGCAGATTAATTAACAAAATATGAGCTTGATTTTCCACAACCTGTGGTTAATTTTACCAAGTTAGGGTGAGATGAAGTTAAGATACTATTTAATTAAATTTTATTCTTTTAAGAAAAATTATATTTACACCACCTTTCTTTTATCATATATATATATATAATCACCATAAAATTTTAACATATACGTTACGCCACATTTATTTTTAAACTTGTATCAATTAACTACTTTGATATTAAAAATAATTATTTCACCCTTAAATAAATTAAAAAATTATTTTATTTTATAAAAAATTTTATAAATAAAAAGAATATAACTATAAGAATACCCTTAAATTCAATAAAATAAAAAAAATCTCAAAATCTAAGATAGTAATTTTTAAATGAAATTATAATTATAAAAAATAACATCTTGTAATTATTATTTTTTGTAATTGTAATTTTATTTAATTTTTGTAATTAAATTAAGTATAAGGAAGTTTACAAAAATTAATGTGAAAAGAAAAGCTCCATATATTTATTGTAAACTTCCCTATAATTAATATTAAGAAACTTCCCCACACAAATTAAATGAAATTATGATTATAAAAAATTAATATGATAAATTTTAAATGAAATTATAATTATAAAAAAATTAACGTATTGGATTTGAGATTTATTTCTTTTATTAAACTCAAGGATATTCTTATATTATAGTTTTTAATTTTTAAAATTTTGTAAAATAAAATTACCTTTTAATTTATTTAGGGATAAAATAATTATTTTTTAATATCAAAGTAATTAATTAATACAAACTTAAAAATAAAAATGATATAAAATATATGTCAAAAATTTAGAGTGATTAAATGTACATATGATAAAAAAATATGGTGTAGAGAGAATTTTTTTTTTTAACTTCAAAAGATATTTTTTATTACTCCCGTATATTTAAACTTTAAAGCATAATGGCATAAATTTAAATAATTAAATCTTCCAGGCTTCCAGCTAACTTTTAGACTCTAGAGGTTCTCACCCACCGCAGACTTTTATTTATTAATTGAGGGGTCCGCCTAAGTTGCGTAACTCACGTTGCCCTGTAAAATATCTTTAGCCCCTTATACTCCTGATTATTTATAATATATTCATAAGTATTATAAAATATTTTATATTATAAAATTTCATTCAGTCTCTTACCCTCTGTTTTATTTCATTGAAACCCTTAGAGTATCAATCCGTCCTCTATAATTTTAAATTCTCAATATACCCTCCATTTAATTAAAAATAATAATAATTATTAAATGGATTATGATTATAGTTATAATTATCATAATTATTTAATTATAATTATAAGGGTTCCTCTATGATGCTCTAATTTTTTTACAGCATCAATAATATATTAATTGTGTACCATTAGATTTAATCAATAGTATACAATATTTGTACTAAAAAAAATTAAAAATAATGGTAAACAGTTTGTTAACCGCTCAAGTGGGTGGAGAAATTTTATAAAATAACTGTGATCACTCTTAGAATTTGAAATAATTTCACTTAAATAACATATTTTATTTAAAATTACTTTTCAACTCTCCTTTAAAATTTTAATATGATAATCTTTTTTAAATAAATTTTCCAAAATCAATTACCATTAAGTATAAAATATAATATCAAGTAGGTTATTTAACACAAAGTCTTATAATAATTTGTATTGTATGAATTTAATTACAAACCATTAATACCTAAACAATAACGATAAAAGAAGACATTGCAATAAACTATTTTATATGTGTTTTATTAATAATACTATATGAGTCACAACAAATGAGAAATATTTTATTCACCAATTATTATTGAAAAATATATATGTCTATTTAACTATAAAGTGAGAAATATTTTGATTTAAATTTTTAACAAAAAATTAAACTATTTATTTCATGCAATCAATGGTGGGGGATATAACATTATGAAATATTGCTTTGACTTTTAATATCAACCATTAGACTATGAGATATTAGTGACTCGAATATTGTGTCAAAATTTTAAGTTAAAGTATCCCAAACCATGTCTTTATAATGGAAATATAAAAACATACAATGATTTTTTTTCCTCATTTTGTCCATTAAATATTATTTGATGTAATATTTTATTTATTATCACTATTAATTATTATAACAAAAGTAAGGACTCTTCGTAACATAAAAATTTTATAATTACTATCAAAGAATAAAAATAAAAATATTTTTTCATGATTCATAAACTAAAGTTAATTAGGAATATGAGTTAGACTTATATGAAATTAACAAAGTGACATTTGAAAATAAAATGAAAATAAGCTTGTAAAAGTTAAATTTTATAAGGCTCAGATAATTTCCTACCATGTCAATAAAAATATAAAAATATAAAAGATTTTCTTTCACGTTTTTTTCCCACGTAAATATTATTGGAGACAATATTTTATTTATTGTCACTATTAACTATCATAACAAAAGTAATGATTTTTAATAACATAAAATTTTATAATTACAATCAAAGGATATTAATAAAATAATCTTTTATGATTCATAAACTAAAGCTTATTAAGAATATATATTAGATTTAACTTTTATGAAATTAACAAAGTGATATTTGAAAATAAAATGAAAATACATAGGCTTGTAAAGCTTAAAACTCCTACCATGTAAGAATATTAATTGTAAGATAAACATTAAGTTAAGAGAATAAGTAAATTAAATGGGTGTTAAAAATAATATATACTTCATGATCAATTATACAATGACCCTTAATATTATATAAAATAACGAGTATTTTAATATACGATATTAAATTTTATTAAAACATGTGTAATTAAGTATTTTTTATGTTACAAGCAATCTCACTAATGAGTTTATTGATGCAACTATGACATTTACTTAAGTATATGTACTTAGTTGTATTATTTATTAGTGTTATATCATATATAAATTTTGTAATTGCAACTTATTTATTTGATTTGTGTTAAGTAACCTACCAATATATTTTATACTTAATGGTAATAGATTTTGAAAGATTTATTTAAAAAAGATTATCACATTTCAAATTTAAAGGAGGATTGAAAAATAATTTTAAATAAAATATATTATTTAAGTAAAATTATTTCAAACGCTAAGGGTGGTCATAGTTATTTTATAAAATTCTCTACCATTAACTAACTGTTTACCATTATTTTTTAAATTATTTATTTTTTCTTTACTACAAATATTGTGTACCATTAATTAAATCCAATGGTACATAATTAAAACATTATTGACGCTGTAAAAAAAAATTACAGCATCATAGAGGAACCCTAATTATAAATATAATTATAATTTTAAAATGGATTATTATTATTATTATTAAGAATAAAAAGTATTATAATTAATTAATCTATTAACAATAATTAATAATAATTTTTCAGTTCAATTGTTAATAATAATAACTAATATTCTTATTAATTAAATTTTTAATAATAATAACAATAATAATAATTAAAATACAAAATAATAATAATAACAATTAAAATACAAAATAATAATTATAATTATAATAAAAATTAATTAAGGATTTTATTTGTAATTTGCTACAATTTAACTCATTCTGATTTTGATTCTAAGACAAAGTAAACACATAAATGGTAATACAGCTCAATCTAATTATAATTCATACAGTTCTAGTAGATAATTATTCTAATTCTAATTTATCATTTCGATTCTAACTCATTATGTTTCCAAATAATTTTGATTCCTATTTAGTGAATGCACTATAAAATTGTAAACCATTCTATATTCAATTAGATCACTTTATATTATTTACAATTTGTTCATAATTATTATGAATTTTATATTGTATTCACTAAAAAAGAATCGAAATTAACTAGAAACATAATAGGTTAGAATTGGAATAGTTGGAATTAAAATGAAGAATTGAAATCAGAATAATTTATTTACTTGAACTGCAGGAATCGTAATTAGAATAAGTTGTATTATTATTTATGTGTTAACTTTATTTTAGAATCAAAATTGGAATAAATTAAATTGTAACAAATTACTATAAAATCCTTAATTAATTTTTATCATAATTATTATTTTACATTTTGATTATTTTTGTTGTTATTATTATTCAAAAATTAATTATTAATAATAATTATTGTTAATTATAATTAACAATTTAACTAAAAAATTATTATTAATTATTGTTAATAGATTAATTAATTATAATATTTTTTTATTCTTGTTGTTGTTAATAATAATAATAATCATCTTCATCCATTTTAAAAATATAATTATATTTATAATTATAATAAATTAATAATAATTATTATTATTATAATTATAATCCATTTAATAATTTTTATATTTTTAATTAAATCAAGGTTAGTTTGAGAATTTAAAATTATAGAGGGTAAATTGGTACTTTAAGGGTTTTAATAAAATAAAACAGAGGGTAAGGGATTAAATGAAATTTTATAATATAAAATTTATAAATAAATTGTAAATAAGTAGGAATATAAGGGGCTAAAAGATAGTTTACAGGGCAGCCCGTAGGTTACGTTAATTTTTTGTTTTAAATTATTTTGTTAATCTCGAGGTCAAGGTCCGTTGCGCGTGGGCCTTTATTTGCAGGTCCTTACCACTTTGTGACCCCACACAAGTTTGTCTCCCCCGTTAACTCCCTTATATGGCGCCGGCGTTTATAATATGGGCCCAGCTACGGTGCAATCGTGTCATTGTTGCATCACGCTGTCAGATTTATTTGAATGAATGAATCCATTGAGATTCATTGGCTGGGTGTGATACGGTACACCGTTGCACTATCATTTTCTCCTACATCGTAAATTACGCCTGTATAATGATGGGACCCGTTAGTGTCTGCAGTGTCCAGCATAAATTACGCTAAGCGTAACTTAGACGGCTTGCCCTTAAATAGGATGGTTCCTCAGTTCTCACCCCTTCAATTAATTTTCTTGATTCAAAACCTAAAATGTCTATGAAATCTGTGTTGTGGGAGGAGGATGGAAGTTTGGTTTACTTCAAGGGCCCTCTTGCATCAGGGGCGAAGCTAGAGGATGTGAAGGTTGGAACTGAAGGCGGCAAGTTGCTTATAACAAGCACGGTGGCAAGTTTACGTCCTCTCTCTTCATCTCCCTTGATCATATCAAAGGAAGGAGACGGCAAGATGATCTCGATGAAATTCAACTTGCCGGCAGGGGTGAGCCCGAATGGCTTCGAGACTTCAATGGATGATGATGCCGGGGTTGTAACAGTCACTTTTAAGAAACTCGTGCCCGCTCTTTCATGTGCTGCGGAAAGGCCCTTCAACTTCGACAATTCTCCCATGGGCTGGGACGAGCCTGTTAATGAAGAAAGCAAGGGCGTCGTCCACTTCAAGGCCAATCTCGCGGGTGGGACGAAGAGGGAGGATCTGATCGTGGGAATTCTAGGCGGCAAGATGCTCATAATAGGCCAGCAGCTGCAGGAGAACGAGGGAGGAGGCGACTGCAGTCTTGGCAAGAACTGTAAGAGCTTCATATTGCCACCTGCTGTGAACCCGAATGGCTTCGAGACTTCGATGGATGATGCCGGGGTTCTGACTGTCACTTTTAAAGAACTGAAGCCAGAGAAAAAGAAGAAGAAGAAGAAGTTGGTGTCAAAATTAAAGTGGTTCGGATGTTTGGCTCAAGGTTGTCTCCTGGCAGGTTCCAAGCTCGCTTTTGATGAGGTGGTTGGCGACGACAACTGAGTAATAATTAAGCTGAGTGTTTTGTTTGTCTGTTTGAAAAGTGAGAATAAAATCTGGACTATTAGTGGAGAACTCCAGAGCAGATGTTCAGTTCTAATTTACTATGTTGTATTTCTTTTTCTTTTTCTTTTCTTTCTTTTAATAATAATTAAAAAAAAGAGCTCTGTTTACAGCTTTTTTTTTCCCTCTCTCTCTCTTTTTTTAACCAGTAATTTTAGTAGTTTTAAATTGAATTATCTATGTTAATTTTTTTTTTCAATGGATTTTTTATTCCTTATATAATGATATGATGTAATTTACATAATCACATAGTCACACCAAGCAAACAAAGTGTATTTTACCTAAAACAAAGTGTATTGTGGGGCTTAGCCCCACAAGGAAGATAAGAATCTATAATCACATGGTCACATGATTTCAATTGCATAGGCCACATGGGGGAACTTAGAATGAGATGGCGACGATGTTGTCCATAAGCAGATCCAACGGCTAGAAGCAACTGTAGTATAATAACATAATTACACCATAATTTTACCCTCATATTTATTATGCATACATAGAATTCCAAAAAATCGTATTTGTAAATGATTTGAGTACATGAACGATGATTCCCCAATTCTTTACATTCCAATTGAAGATTAGCAGCCAGTTCTATGTTTGCTGATAAGTGATTTTGGTGTTTTCGATGTTTAATTTAATTATCTTTTTTGACAAAATTTGCAATGAAACGCTCATGACTATTCACACACCCCACCTGCCAAAATATAGTGAAGCAGAACTCAAGACACAGTGACTTTGATTTAAAAGCACAGTTACAATAGTCACTAGCAATCTCGTAAGAACAAGGCAATTCATAAAATGCTGTTGGGTGAACAAAGGAATGTGAAGCAACAATGAACTAGAGTTTAACTAATAACCAAAATATTCGCCGGCTCAACTGTTAGCCTAATGACTGTTTAGGATAGTTTGATAGAGCAGCGTACAACATCAAACTCTTCTTAAACAGAGAACTTCAGTAATATACCAGCTACATTTTCTAGAAATTTAGGTCTCAATGATGAAAAATTAACTCAACATCCCCTGCTTAGTAACCATAGTTCGAGCCATAGACAGAGCCGTAGCCTCCAGCATGGCCTGCATGTCCTGGATTAGAAGGGGGTGATCCATACATTGATGCATATGGGTTATAACCTTGGTCTGCAGACGCACCCATTTGTGCCTGTGATGGAGCTGCAGCTTCAGCCATGAAATTCTGCCATAAGATAAAAAGAGTACTATCAGCTTAAAATCCAAAAAGCGTGAGCACAAGAACGCTATAAAGGCTACATGAAAAACAGCAGTCATAATATTCACACTGAAAAGAAGATAATATCTCTATATTGTTCATTTTGATATATCTTCATATCAGACCATAACGAAATGTCGTGAGAGTGTGGGAAAACACGCTGAATGTGTGTCCATTAAGAAATATAAATTTCACTCAGCCAACAACTAAAGGAAGAAAAAAAAAGGATTACAATAAGTGCTAAATTGTGCTTCAGTCCTAAGGATCAAATGTCATCAAACTGTCAGCCTCTGATAGGTTAAAAATAGACTGCAGCAATCCCAAAGGAAAACTAAAGAGCAGCTACCAGGCCGAACCAGATCTAAAGCACTCCCAAAACCTCTTGCAACACTTTTTAAGAGGTTGTACCAGTTAAACCAACTAGCACTCACAACGGGTAATTCCTATTTCTAGTATACGGAACTGTTATGTGTAATAGGTGTCCAATTACACTCCCATCAACGTACAACTCAAAGAATGTAAATATTCCCATACATTGAGCATTAACTTTTCCAAATCCTATTTCCAGACGTAGCAGAATTAGAACATATAGCTGGGTAAAAGACTTCTCGAGGATAATGAAAATTAGATTTAAGAAGGATATGTAGTGGACGCACTACAAACTGAAAATTCACACGCAATATGATACACAGGAAAAACAAAATAAGCCACTAACAGACATAAAAAGCAGAATATCCAGTTCAGAGTTTTTTTTGGAAAATAATTTAACAGAGAAACAGATATAGTAAAATCAGTTCAAATTCAAGACAAGGAACATTGCCTGAATTAGCTGCTGAGCAGTCTGGACTTGAGAAGCAGTTCCACTAATTTCAACTGTCATCTCCCCTGGAACGCCTCTGGTCTCTTGTATTGTCACAGTTGCTCCACTTGAACGTCGAATGTAGCTTATACTTGCACCAGCTGTCCCAATAACAGCATCAGCATAAGAAAGTGGAATTTGCATTTGCTGAGTGACCTGAATAATCACATGAAAACCACCATTCAGATGTCTGGAAAAATTAAAAGAAAAAGTTTATTGGGTTGGCCCAAGATTATGATTATATAAACCGCAAATGCAGCCAAAGATAAGTTTCATCTAGGCTGCAGTCAACTGGCAGCATAGTATTTAAATTATAATGCATAATGCATTGAAGAATTACAAATAAACCGCAAATGCAGCCAACGATAAGTTTTATCTAGGCTGCAGTGAACTTGCAGCGTAGTGTTTACATTATAATGCATAATGCATTGAAGAATTACAACCAAATGCATTTTTGATTAACAGAACCCTGAAAGAGAGTATACTAAAACAAATAAAATAAAATAAAATAAAGTAAGCAGTATACAGCAGATCACATCCTATAATTTCAATGTAAAAATCCAGCGATAATTAGCATGACATATTCATACCCAGGCGGTAATAACAAGCCAAGGCACCACATTTTGGAAATCAAAGGGGCCCTCGGTTCAACTATCGATCACCTCTTCGATTCATAAGCTTATATGTTCTCATTTGTTCTTAGGCTTGCCTGCTATATTTGGTTTGCAGGGACTCATTTATAAAATTGGGGAAAGAGTGCTATTCTCTTAACTAAAGAAGGAATCAATATTCTCCTTCAAAAAGATAAGACAGAGAGATTGCACAGAATTATTATTCAGTGTTTATACTAAATAAAAAGAAATATAACCTGTGTTATCATGGATGGTGTCGACTGGGCATTTGAGGATCCATGGACATTCACGGGGGCTTCTCTTCCATAGGCAGATATTCCCTGATGAGGCTGTTTCTCCATAGGAGGTGGCAAGTCAGCAGGAGGATAGTAACTCTCGGCTTGCCGTGGAGGTGGCATGTACTGAGGATTATGTCCATAACCCGGGCCTCCACTAGGGGGAAGACCCTGAGGTGGACCCCATGACTGAGGAGGTGGAATGTGATCCATTTGAGGATTCGGCATTTGCATCTGGTTGGAAAAAATAGCAATTTAGAATTTCACTATGTTATATGATAAAGTTGGTCTTGTTAGTTACTTCGGAGCAATTGTCACGGTATTACACTTACATGCATTTCAAATAATGGTATTATACTGCGGTCAACCAAAAACTTCCTAAGATGAGATCCAATTAGCTCCATAGCTTTGTGAACACCAGATGCATCTCCTACCACTTCAACAACCCTATCATCTTGAAGGGCAAAGACTGGGAGGTCTTCTGCAGCAATTCATTTTAACAAGTCTTAAAATATACACAGCATACCATCAGGAATACATAAAGCACATAGACGTATTAATGAATAATTATAAGAACTTTATCATATGAGGTTCTCAAGGAATGTCTTTGAGATAGCAAGCGATGGTCGATGAGAACTACAAAATCCTAGGATAAGGTGGTGGATTAATCAAAACCTTAAATTTGGATGTAATAGCAGTAGACAATTGATTAGATGTTAACAATGATTTAATGGGCTCCAAAAGGCAAAAGAACGGCAACCACATCTAAAAAACATGTATCTGATAATCAAACATAGAACCTTCTGGAACATCACAGCAGTAAGCTTATTCTGCTCAATTTTAGGAGAGATTTTCCCACCAGATTGATGAAATAAGATGAACATAATGAGAGAAGATGACAAAATAGAACCAACAGTAACTTCTAGTCAGAAGTAAGAATGAGGTTGAAGAATACCTGCTCCAAGGACTCTAACTATGCAATTAGATGCTTCTTGGATAGATTTGACTGTTCCTCCTTGTTTACCAATTAAACTTCCAGCTTGTGAAGCTGGGACTAACAGCTTTGTTGAGACCTTGCCTCCAGTTCCAGAAGGAGCATGAGACGAATCACTGTCCAAACCGTCAACAATGCGTTTGTGCACCCTCAAAAGGCCATCCATAGCAGGAGGAAGAGAAGACTCAGGTTCCTCCTTGGCTGATATCATCACCTATTCATAACCGGAAAACAGTAACATCAGCATAAACATTAAAGCACGAATTTCGTGTCTTAATTCCTAGAACCTTAAATAAAACAAGAACCCACCAAAACAAAAAAATAACTAAAGAAACGTCGGGTAATCAAACTCTTTGCTTACAGAAACAAAAAATAAACACTTAAAAGAAAATTACAAATCACCTAAGACTCCACTTTCTTGTCTGTGTAACAAATATAACAATTTGTTTGCCAAGAAATCATGCAGCAGTAAATTAACTCCTCACCAGCTTATTGTTGTAACAATGATCCAATGGAATTCCTAATCTATTGAATTTTATGTGTTACATCCCCTATAATTTCAAAAATTACTGGTAGCTAGGTTTTACCAACTCATGACATCTTCTTGCCATCACAGTCACTAAACAAAATATAAATTTGTTGCCACATTGTGAATAATTATTTTTTTTCATTTTTTCCTTAACCTGATATACTTTATCAACACATTAAGCCTAAGTTCATAGGTTTTCTTTTCGTTTTCTTTTTTAAATGAGCTGATAAATAAAGATTTGAGATTCTACTCAGTTAAAAAACACAAATGACACGTACAAAAGTTACTGTATGTCTTTCAATATAACTGCTTAATTGAGTTAGATGATTTTAGGGGTTCATAATTTAAACACAAGTAGGCCTCTTCAAAAGAAATTTTAAGATTAACAGTGATCTTATGTGCTCTTTTAAAGCTTATTTTTAATAGGTTCTCTTGTGATTTTTACAATCTGCGGCAAGACATCAATCATCCAGGTTCTGAAGTTACCAGAGACAGCGGAGGGCTTCTTGGTACGGTTGTAGATTTTTATTCAACTCAGCTTTTCAGCACTTTGTAATGCTCAATGCTGATCCCTGCAATCTGGATCTTTGGTCCTTCAAGTTTGGAATCTTATTTTGATTTGTTGCCTTAAAAAGAGGCGAATAGAACCTGCACAGACTAATGTTTGTTATTGCAGTAAAGGGAATTTTATTTTTCTTTTACGGATTGCTAGTTACTACAGAAGACACTCCCTTCTTGTCCTCTTTATTAGTTATATTTTGTTTCAAGAGTAATTGTCTGATACGGTTCTGTCTCAAAAAGTAACATTTTCCATTTTTCCTTATTTCAAGAGAAATTGCAAAATGTTACATAACAATGCGATTAATCTGCCGCATAACATCCTCCTCCATAACAGGACATTAACAAATTAACCAAGCTACCAGTTAATGTATAAATCATTCTAAAACTTTAGACAGAATGGAAGTTGTAGCTCACCTAACAACCAAACATCTGCTTGATTGCATGAAAGTCTTCCAATCACATCCAACTGATTAGAGGTACATTTTTTCCTCTCTTCATGAACTTCTCCATGAAGGATTACCTAATTTTCCTTTTGTTTTGTTCTTTAACTTGGATTAGAAATGAATTTCTGAAACCTTTTAGCTTTGACAAGGAGACAACCATTCAGTAGTTTTACTTTTATGTCTTTCCCATATTTCAAATAATGATAAACATTTCAAACTAAATCTACTGCATATAGGGAGTTTTCTCAATTATGAGAGACCATAAAACTTTCAACAATTTCCTTTCGCATTTCTCACGTATGTTCATTCAAGCCATTTCTACATCAATCTAGCACTAAACGACTGAAATTTTTTGAGCGTAATATGTTATTTTCACATTAAAGGTCAAACCAACAAACAACCTAACATGTCTTTTAAAAAATTCAAAAGACAAATATACATACACAATTAAAATCCATATGTTTAAGAGTGATGTTGAATTTTTTTTTTTAAAAAAAACTCCAATTGTGACCAGTAGGAAAACCAAAAAAGTAGTAGGAGCTAGCTCATAGAAAAGAGGGTATCAGCCAACAAAAAATTAGAGTAAGCAGGTCTAGCTTACTCGCATATCAGCTATTTCTACATAAACTGCATGAAGGAAATTAATTATGAAAACTTACAGCTCTTTCTGTCGTCCCTGGAGGACCGTCAAGTATCTTAATTCGAGCTCTTGTCTCCTCAACTATTTTCTTGATGAATTCTCCTTTGCGGCCAATTATACTACCAACTTTTTGTGCAGGAACCAACATCCGAAACACACTCTCTCCAGGCCATCCAGGCCACTTTTTTTCAGTGCTTCCAACTGCCAAATTCACCTCATTTTCTTGTTTTTCTTGAAGCTGTGAGTCCTCAGGTACTATATCCTCTGGTACTTGATCATCAGGTACATGATCCTCAGGTACATGATCCTCAGGTACATGATCCTCAGGGACTTGATCCTCAGTTAGTTGATCCTCAGTTACTTGTTCCTTGGTTACTTGACTCTCAGGTACTTGCTCCTGGGGCACTTGCTCCTGAGGTACTTCGGGTACTTCATATTCAGGCACTTCATACCCAGGAACTTGATTTTCAACTTCTTGATTCTCAGGTATTTGCTCCAAGTCATGGTTCCCGTCATGTTCAACAAATCCCTGATCAGCTTCAGCCATAATTTCCCCACTGTAACAAAACATAGATTCAAAAATTATTTCAAAAAGAAAATGCATTAACAATTAGTATATTTGAACTCCGGCCATCAAATATTCTTAGTCACCGGAAGCAACAATACATATGCCCAACAAACAGAACTCAGGATTCCAACTGGACAATATTCACTTCTCCTAACCTTCACTAACTTAAGAAAATAAACTACGCATAGCATCGCAGAAAAATAGAATCTACAAACAATTCAAAAAGTAATAATCCCAAAAAAAATTAACAGAAAGGAAAACAACAGAGCACCGCACTAACCTGGAATTAACATGTTTGAGCTGGAGTACCTTAGGGTTTGAAATAGTAACACAATAAACCAGCACATAAGCATATAAACCCTAAAACTACAAAGACATTATGACTATAAAATAATTTAAAAAATCACAAAATAGCAAGAACCCATTAATGGGTCAAACATAAAAACACCCAAATCACTTAAAAAGATATTCAATTTAAAACTACACACAATAATTACCGGACCCACATGTAATAAACCCTAAAATAAAACTATAGAAGAACACTTACATAAGTTAGCGAGGAGCTAATACTTGTACGATAAAATCTGTTGGCCTCAGAGATTCTGGAAGTGATCTTCTGAGGAACAAGTAATCGGTTTATTTATTATTATTATTATTATTTTCTCTTTTGGTTTTTGGAGGGTTTTTAGGTTTTTGAGCGAGAGATGAGAAGAGCGGAGGGGAAGTGAAATATACTTGCGTCGTGTGATATGAATTGAGGCGATTTGGATTTGATTTTGTGGTCCTGTGAAGTAATCTTATTTACAAGTTGACCCCTATTTAATGCTTAATTACTACAATGCCCTTTTAATTGGGTGGGCTTAACTTGGTTGTGTGGTCCAAGTAATGTGGGCTCCCTGAGACCACGAGTTAGGGATGGGGCTTTGATGGGTTTTTGGCATCTAACAACCCCAATTACCTTTTTTTTTCCCCCCCAAATTAGGATCCAATTACGGTACAACCGTGATACTGTATCACAGTTTTTGTCTATATCTGGATAAGCCGTTGGATTAAATGTGAGTCCATCTAACGGTTGAAAATAGAAATCGAATAAGTGAGGTAACGACCGACAACTGTTGAAGGCGGTAAACTTGCATTGGATAACAACGGTTGTATTTTAGAATTTCGAAAACAAATTAGGGTTCAATTGATTTGTGTTGATGTGGAAATCAATCGAAGGAGATAGGTACTTGTTGGGGAGAAAACATTTGATGAATCGTATATGAACATGGGTTGTGAAACATTGTAATCCAATCGTTCATTTGTTTTTGAATCGATCGCCTGTTGAGTTTATACCTAGTGTGCAGAGAACGAAATTGAAAGGTGAAAATCGCAATTTCAGTTGCAAAGGGAGGAGGGGAAGTCCTGGATGAATGTCACCGTTGCGAAATGGTGCCTGAGCGTTGCGAAATCGAGGGTGAATTTGTGATGGTAGCAGGAGCTGCGACGCATAGGGAGCGATAGTGAAAGCTTACGAAACAGGCATATCTGTAGACATAGTTAATATAAATTTATTGTTGTGCCATTCAAAGCAGACGTAGCAGGTAATTGGTGTAAATAAACTTGTAATTTGTTGTGAAAGAGTTGATAATGGAAATTGGCTTCCGAGAGCAAAAAGGTTTGCAGCAAATGATTGAGTGAATGCGAGATTTGTAATAACAAATTAATGTTTAATTTGATTACAGCAATGGAGGCAGAGGGGGATCGCAAGCGGAAAGGTTGCGATGGAAACAATTGCAATGGAGGTACAGAAGGCAATCCACTAATTGCTTGTAATAGTAATTATGGATTCATAAGCTATTTGTAAGTATTTATGCTGCATGAAAAAATAATGTTTGGAATATGAGGATGCAATTAAAGTAATATGAAATGACTTGAGTTATTTTTAGTGGTGAAACCGTCCGGCAAATGAAGGAAAAAAATGCAAGTGCGCGCATTACAAAAGAGGTGTGTGAAATTTTAATAAGATATTGTAAATGGTAGTAAGAGAGATGTGAGAATAAGGTTTATGTCGTTGTGTTACAATGAACTGCCTTGTAGGTTCGAAGGAAGATAGCGACAACATTTAAAAGTTTGCCTCCGGAGAGAAAATGGAAGTACAAAGTTCAAGTCGAACAACCAAGAAAAGGGGAAGCGAGGAACAATTTCTTCACACGATGTGCCCCAGATAGATTAGCTGCAGCTGTTTCGAATTTGTCTGACGAATAAAGAGCAGCAGTTTGTGAAATGGGTTTGGGGAGTCTGCTGAACTTGAACAGTGGTAGGCTGAAAAGGAAGCTATGCAGATGGTTAGTAGAGAGGATTGATATAGCTAGGTGTGTTCTAGTTTTGAATGGCATCGATGTAGAGCTTAGCGCTAATAGTTTTAGGCAGATAATGGGATTAAAGGATAGGGGGATGCCTATTGTATTAGAGGGTGAGAATACAAAAGTGGAATCAGATTTAAAATTGTTACGTGCATCATCCAGAGGAATTAACATCAAGGACTTGGAGGAAATATTGAGTAATTTAACGGCAGCCGACGATAGATTCAAAGTGATTTTTATGTTGTTTGCTCTGTGTACAGTCTTATGTCCCCTTGGTGGAGTACATATAAGTTCTGGTTTCTTGTTTTCGTTAAAGGACGCGAAGAGCATACAAAAGAGGAATTGGGCCACATTTTGTTTTCATAGATTTATTCAAGGCATTACTAGGTATAAAGAAGAGAATTTGGCATACATAGGAGGATGTCTTCTATATTTGGAGGTAATATTGCAGCATGGAATGATTGACTGTTAAAATTTACCGCAGGTAAAAACAATATTCGTTGTATTAAGAGAATATATGTAAATGACCAAAAATAACCGACATGTTCACGTCATGTAATTGGAAAACTGTAGTTGTTATTGTTTCATTGATAAGAATCTTTGGTAACAATGTCAAAGAATAACTGCATGATGAGTGGCACTGTTAATGCAGCTGTTCAGCAAAGGACATATTGGGTGGAGAAACATTATTGAATAATCTGAAGAATTTATGCGTACTTGGTTAACTTTGGAATTGAAAATATGTTTCGAAAACTGTATGCTTAAATAAACGAGTTTGTGGTTGAAATGTGTATTGGCAATAATGTGTTTTCCTTTTTTCAGATGTTGTACTTGAATTCAATATTGTATGCAAAAGTAAGGAGGGATAGGTCGATGTGTCCGCTGGCTGTGTGGATCACAGACGAGATAAAACGGTTAATGAAATGGATAGAGCATAAAGGAGGTTATGGCAGCACTGAGGTAAATTATTACAAAAGTTGAAGGATGATACGTAATAAGTGCGAATAAGTTAATGGAAAATTACTTTATTTAAAGGGACTACGTGGTACAATTAGCAGGAGCGATGGTCCATTTTATTAAACTTGATGGTTACATATAAAATTGTTTGTGCGGGCCGAAAATAGATTTGTACTTATTACTTTGTTTTAGCAGATACAGGTATCAACTGCAGCAATGAAATGTGATAATAGATGTGAGGATGGATCAAGTAAGGCTGCAGAAGAGGAAAATTGTGATGTGGAAAGTGGAGACACGGAAACTGTCTCAGGAATGAAAAAGGCGAATATGATTAGTTATTTAGAAATTCCGGCGTTAATGTCAAAATCGCATGGAGGATCATCTGATATGTCTATGAAGAAGCAGAGAGTGTACCGCAGTCCCCAGTGCAATAAGGAAATGGAGAAGGACTCCAGTGAGAGAATCGATTGCGAGAAAGCATGCAATTGCTGCCTCAATTATGAGCCCTCTTGCAGTGGAACTAGTGGCCGTGTAGATACACATAACGAAATCAATGGAAAAGAAGATAGTAAGAGTAAAGAAGATATGGATTGTGTACATCTGCGACATAGTGATATCGAGACCTGGATGCCTGCAGTATGTGTTGAGAAGTTACACCGTAATGAGCAAAATAAGGTGGTTTTTATGTAAGAAATGCAAAATTTTTGTAAATGAATCGATATGATTAGTTCGTTTATCATTAACGTGGTGTGTGTTTTGTTTGATTACTTGCGAATGATTTGCCGGACCAGTTATTGCAGGGGTGTGTTGGTAGGCTACAATCTGGTATGCGAAGTAAACGGCTGGCAGATGTGCATGTGTGTAATGGAAAGTGTGGCGGGAGAGTGCATGGTGAGTTGGAAGTGTTTAAGAATTATCCTGAAAGATCACATTATCGAGTCGGACCTTATCTTATGCCAAGGCCTTTTGATATGGATGCGGAGAGTTGATAACATTCTGCATGGATGAAAATCTTAACAAAGGGTGAGATAATTGGAAATTTTACCCAACCGCGACCGTGATGTAGGAAAAAAGTGTAAATCTTGGATTCTTTAGTAGCTTAAAATGTAGATAGGACAAAGTTGACGGATGATTCAGTTATAGCACTAATGCCTGTCGAGGTTGCTTTTAATGTGGCAGGGAGATGCTTTTCCAAACAAAGTTGAATGAGATAACTCGAAACGATATTATGTCTCTAACTCCCAGAAGTATGATAAATTTGAAGGTGGAGATATAACTCGTTCACAATGCTGCATTGATGTTGGTGTTAATAATTTATTGTTTTGAATATCAGTTGTCATAAAAAAGTGTACACTGAGGTTTTACTTAGTGGCCATGTAAAAGTCTAAGTTTGGTGAACATTTCATTTTCAGATTGTTTGCGCATTTTCGGAATGGCTTTCAGCACAGGGGAGGGAGAAGGTTGGCGACAGTACGTTCAGCCTTTTCCTGTCAGCTTTTAATGGCGTAAGTCGTTTCTGCGACTCTGTGATGTTGATAGTTTCTTTTAATAACAGCTGAACACATAACTGCGAGTGTAGCAAAATGTATTGTATGTGTCCAGGTGTAGAAGTTCGTGACAAAATATATGAAAATTTTTTTCCTAACTTCATATGAAACATTATTTTTCTAACTGTGTACTCATTGTATGTTATAGAAAGTTTAGTTCGTCCATTATAACATAGATGGAGGATAAATCAAACAGTTGCAGGATTGTGTTGATGGCCAGTGCACGCATCTTATGTTTCCATCTGCTCACTTTTTGAATGGTAAATTTGTTGTGGCGAATTTTGGTTGTTGTAAAAAGGTGGGCATAATACTTTTGTTACGTGTAGGCATGGGTACACTTAGTGGTTTGTTGTTCCGTAACTCGTATTCCTTGTTATTGTGCAAACCTGTGTAGATATTTGTCCCGGTCAGCAACAGGTTTGTGCATTGGTACGTCTTGGTTGTAATTATTGATGAAACGCGAGTCGAGGTGTGGGATCCACTCCCTAGTGCAACGACTTCAGATTTGGCCATTGAAGAATGTAAACACGTGGTGAGTTATGTTTTGTTAATTGCAAGGGTAGTTACGTATTACCGGGGAAAATTATTAAAGCAATTATTGTTCTTAGGGAATGACGACTTATGCCACATAGTTGTGCAAAAGTGCACACTGAAACCTTTGTAGTGATTCTTGTATTGCAGTTACGATCAATTGAGATATTGTTGCATCAAGGGGCGACAACCCGTATCTCCGCTGCATTAAACATCAGGGATTTCGCGATTGAGTTTTGTACAAGAGAGCCAAGTATAGTAAATGAACATGATGGTGCGCTATATGTTATGTTGATGATAGAGAGGCATCAAATGTGGTCATGCCTTATTGAGACAGAGGTAATGTTTTCCATTTGTTATTTTCGATAGTTATATGTGTCAATCTTTGATACTAGTACTGTGCACTTGTTATTATACATGTGCTATGCACTGAAAATAATGTGTGTATTGAACATGTTTAGATCAAGTTTCATTCCGATTGTGAGAGGGCACGCATTGTGGTCGACCTTATCACCTACAGCTTTAACAACTTAAAGGATAAAGTTCGCGCAAGCGCTCAGAAGCATCAACAGGATCTCGATGATGCAACGCATTGTGTGAATAAGGCTATTGCGGAAAGGCGGTTGTGGCAGCTTAGGAAGTCCAGCCGTATGAGCCACGGTCGGAGGCATTAGCTACCTATGCATAGTTACCTGTCTGTTTATTGCATTATCTGCTTACATGTATACGCTTTCTGACATTCAATTCCATTTGATGGGTGTGTTTACGACAGTACAACTTTTCTTGCACCCTCACAGATTTTGCATATCGATTATGTTTGGTTATATGTTGTAACGTTGAAATGATTTGTCGTTTAAACTGAAACTTTTTTCATGTATTGGTGGTTTATGTAATGCAATAATAGGTTTCATATCAATAATTGTAAATGGAAACATTCGAAAGGCCTGGGTCGTCGCTGTCGATTGCGCATATGTGCTGTCAGAAATTAGCTGTTTTGTTCCTTGATGGCCGTGCTTTCTTAAATCAATTGATCACGAATGCCATCCACAAACATACAGTGGACCTTCTTACGACTTCACATCCATCCCATTATGGTATTTATTGGGAAACAATGTTAAGCGCTATTGGTAGATTAAGTGGTAATTAATCAATATTTGATCGGAAATGGAACATATTACCATTCAATATGTGACAGTAGTCTGGTATTATGCAACCAAAATTAATGGATAGTGTATCTTTACACCTGAGCTTTGGCTGTATACAAGTAACTAGAGGTAGGGTCCTCTACCCAACTAATTTGTGTTACATGTACTGATAGTCACCAAAAGTGGTGGGCGCATATGATGAGGTTCCAATGTTGTTTAATTGACTTGGGAGGGTGCTTCTGTTCAGGCCTGGTTTGTTGAGTCACTGTCCCAGGTGGGTGGACGTTGGTTCTGCCATGCAGGTACATCAGGCATGAATGGTAGATTATGCTGACTGCTTTGTTGCGCCGTGACAACGTTCCTCGAGTCCGTTGGTTGTTGTAATATGGGGGATGTACTTGATCCACATACCCCATTTCTTGGTTGAACGTTGCTATCGCAACCCAAGTCCACGGTTTGTGCTGTTGAGTCATTGAACCGTTGTTCTGTCTCACCTTTTTACTTGCACTTTCGAACATTGTGGCCTCGTCCACCACATCTGCTGCACTTTCCCTTTTGCCCCTGTGTGTTCTTTTGTCTTTTAACCAAGCATTTTGTCAAAATAACCTCCGGGTTTCGCACCACTGTTTCTGTGCTATGGAAAGCTTCCCTTGTCGATTGCTCTCCCTGAGACATTGCCTCTAATCTTAACATCAAATTATGAATATCTGATATTGCTTCATTGTATGCGGCAACACTGGATGCAGCATATCGAAGAAAACTCCCGTATGATGCATAAATCATGCTTACGCGAGCTTCCTGTGTCATGTAATGCAAACACTGTAAACTTGTCTCCGATGGAGACTGAACTGCATACTTTGCAGTCATACTCCATCGAGACAAAATCATTGCAGGTGGAATTTCTGTGATATTTTCAGCTTTCATCACAATAAAACAGTGCGAACATGGAATTCCAAGTGTCTCCAAGCACTTGCAGCTGCAGGATAAAGTTTTTGTCGTTTCATTTACCACTACTTGGAAATGTTTTCCAGAAACACCAAATTGTCTAACTCTGTATGTAGTACAGCCTATATCTCGGTCACATAGTACTGCAGTAAGCATCCCTTCCTTCTCAATCTCTTCTCGAACCAAACGAAATATGGCACGCGTGTACTTCTCGGCTGCCTGCTGTTCATACACCTTCAGGTGGGTTATTAGTACCGGACAGCCCTCACAACTGTTAAAGTCATCCTTTCCCTCCCCCTCTCTGTGCCTATCCATAACTCGATCCATTTGTTTAACAAATTCAACCAATCAAAGCCTTCTATTCACAGAGTGGTTTAAATATGCATTCATTCCCTCTAATCTCTGAGTGCTCCTCATTCCACCGAAAAACTTACCTCGCAAATATGCATCAGCCCACATATGTCTGTCATCATACATCTTCTGAACCCAATCATTCATCCCTACGTGGTGTGTGTCTACTATGTGTTTCCATTTTTCATTAAATTCATCCTCCGTATATCCATTCAGCATACACCGCCGAAATTCTCTAGTGAAATCAGTGTTGTTTACATTGGTCTGTGCATTCCGAGCCAAATGCCAGCAGCATAATCGGTGGCACGCTTGTGGAAAAATCTTGCTAATTGCATTTCGCATTGCTCTGTCCCCATCTGTAATGACTGTCTTCGGCTGCTTGTTATTCATTGCCAATATAAATGATTCTAATAGCCATGTGTATGTGTGTTCAATTTCATCCGCTAATAAAGCAAATCCGAACACTATTGTCCGCCTATGATGATTGATCCCCAAAATAACGACAAAAGGTTTCTGATACGCATTTGTTTTGTACGTTGCGTCGAATGCTATTACATCCCCAAACAATGCATAATCAGCACAAGATCCCCCGTCGCACCAAAACAAGTCCCCTAGTCGATTTGAGCTTGTAACTGTAAAGTTATAAAAGAAAGACGGATCGGAGCTCTTCTTCCCATCTAGATATGATAGGCATGTAACTGCATCTGACTCTTTTAATTCCTGCCGTCTCTTCGAATAGAGCCTATTTTGCATATCCCTCCTATTATACCCAACTTTGTCGTAACCCCCAGATCTATGCACCATGAACTCGTGTATCTGATAGGGTTTTACACCCACTTGCTGAAGTGACGATGCCGCTACCAAGTCTAGTTTTGTTACTCTTCTATGGGACCGTATGTGATGCACAAGCTTTGGGGGGGTTAGTTCGTGATTGTGGTTGCCCTGGAAATAGCTGCATGTCCATCGCCTCGTTTGTTCGTTGAAATTTATGCGAAATTGTGCCCTACAACCTGTTCGTGTCATGGGCCTTGCTTCCCTTATCCTTCTTTTGTTTTCGAGGTGCTTTCGATGTCTGAACCCCTCTTGACTACACACCCATGCAATATGAGTGATTTTCCTTGAACGTTTCTTCGTTTATTGTGTTTTCGTATGCCAAATCCTTTTGTGCGCGCGTATTCCCGGAAACATATTTCAACTTCCTCTTCACTGCCGAATTCCTTTTCTAACATTGGCGGAATGGTTGTCCCGTTATTCGAACCTGCAGCTACGGATTGGGGGAATTGTCTGTCATTGTTGATGTTGATGCATTCTGCAGTGGTCACCTGGTCCACGGTAAGGTGGGGGTCGTCTTCCGAGGGTCCTTCACCTTCATCGTCAGTTCTGACCGGACTGGAATTCGCTGTATTAAAGTCGTCTTCGCCGTATATGTCTGCAGTAATCAGCGAACTGAAATAGTCCCCAGCTTCCGTTTCTTTGTATGATTCAGACATGGTATTCTGTCTCACTAAAACAAAACACTCATGACATATTTCTTTCAGCGCCCTCTGTACGTAACGACAGGAAGTCATCCCCGATTCAACATTCCAATAACGTTGCATCTTCTCGGAAGGTTCCTGTCACTTATTTTTCCCTCCAAGGTATAACGAGATCCCTGGTTCTCCCGCCCTTTTATGTATGTTTAAAAAGTTTAAATGCTACTGTTACAGTTACGCGATTTTGACTACTTCATTGGTGTATCGCGAGGTTATTTACTAATTGGTCGTAGTTGACCTGAAATTAAATTATCCATTCATATGAAAGGCTCATTATTGTCGTAACCTATATATCCAATGCAAACGGGCCCCGCATTGGCCCCGTTTGCAACATGTCGTTTGCAGAATGAACATGAATCTCTCTAAAATTTCAGTGTGCCAGTTACCAACTTCAACTTTTCACAACTCGAGTACCCAATGGTAATGTATCCAACCTTTTGGGAAGACTCACATTTCAATTGCAATTCAGGATTCCTTTTACACTCATGTTCATTATATCTTCAAATAAAATTATCCGTTGACATATTTGCATTTGCATATGGGGTAAACCAACCTTCACCAACGCTACTGCAATTGCTTCATTGATATTACACTGCTGGACACCCCCTTCATTAACAATCTTTATTTGTAATCGACTGAACGGATCAAAGTTTGTTTTCAATTAATGTGTAACATTTTACCTGCACCGATCAGTGTGATTTAACTTCCAACGTATTTTCAGCTTACTACGTCCTTCCAAATGCACATTACGTATTTCACTAACACAGTAGCTGCACGGACATGTTGACTGTTTTAATCAGAGATTCGCATATGGTTGCTTTCAGTAAGATGTGACGGTGTGCGTGGCGTGCACCATTTACGTGGAGAGGTAACCCTAAAAGGGTTCCACTTCGTCATATTTTGTTATCTTGTCTGACTCCAGTTTTGTTTAACCTTTTTACCTGATGCATCATACACCGAAAATAGAGAAAATTGTTAATTCGTTCTGTTGTAAAATACATAAACCCACTTGATATGTTTGGTTTTTTTGGTGATATATGTTGCCTTAGGGAGTCCATGGAGAGCAATATAGTTGCCAACCGACATATTACATGAGATGATATGCAACTTAGTATTAACCACACAAATGTGTATCAGTTCAAGAAAACAATTTACACAGACCATGACAAAAGCAGTGCAGGTACCACACAAAGGGACAACTTTATATTGTCTATATATAAATGGAGTGCTTCGGGTCCGGTCCTACGAACCTACTACACAAACAGAGTAACAACCAACGCAAAGATTGACTACATAATTACAACTGTATAGCCACTATCGGCCGAACTCCCACTGTCGTTATCCTCGTTCGTTGCGAAATCTTCGTCCTCGGTCGGATTACATAAATGTCGTTCCTATGTAAATGGACAGATAAGCATCACAAACATTATGAACTTCCCAAAAAATGTTGATAATAGTGATCATGCAGATATATGCTTAATTAACTATGACCAGTGCGTTGATGAAGGAAATTTTTAATACATTATAAAAATAAAGACCACAACCTGACTATTCGATGGGGCCACGGGTGGTAATGTTCTTACAACCTTGCAGGTCCGCTTCCCATGGCTGTCTCCACTGCATATGCTGCACCTGTAAATTCGCTTGGACCCACCACCGTCGCGCCTTTTTCCCGTCGGTTGTTGACCTTTCGTGGCGATACCTTCTTCTAGTTTGTGCTCCCGGCCGACACATACGCTGGGGACTTGGTCTCCTACCCCCAAAATTCTTGTGGGGGTATCAAATGTCGCCACTTGTGATTCCTCTCCATCAAACATTACAACAAGACGGACATTGTACTCGCCATTGGTGATGCACTGTCTAATAATATTCTTAAGTGATTCGTCTCCATTGACTTCCACGACATGACCACCCCACGGAAGGACTGCTTTGGGGTGGAATCTATGAATCTTTGGAGACTCCTTCTTCTGGAGCACCAGCGCTGCAATGTTGCACAGACGTTCAACAGTATATGTCGTTGGCCTAACTGTTTGAATCATCATGCCCGACCCCATGTACTCGAGGACGAAAGTAAAGAGAGGACCCTCTGCCGGTGTGGAATCGGTCATACTGTTGTTTCCGTAAATACTATAAAACCCGGTTGAGTACGATTTTTGTGGTTTGAAACGTTGCTATGCAGTAATCGAAACAAATGATGACTTTTTCTGGCAAACACAATATATTTTGCTTTCCACTAGTACCCCCCGGCCGGTTACACACACACTTCATAAATGACGGGCCCCTTTGTGCAATTACGGCTGCAGGGACAGTTTTCGTAAATACCATAAATGATTGGTCCAGTCCTCGAACTATTGACAATTTCGTTATTTTTCGTTTTACTCCATGTTTTTCATTTCCCCACAATTGATGTGGTTTTGGTATTTACTTAAACTTGAGAAAGCGTTATTAGAAGTTTATGTATTACTATTTATGTGTTCATTTTCTGTTAGAATGAACATCACATATAATAAATTTCTAACAACTTACTATAAAATGTAAAAATAATTTTACTCATAATTAATAATTTACTTTATAATTGTCAATAGTGATGTAATTACTGTTCACAATTTAATTATTAATTGTACATTATAAACAAGTTAATAAAAATCTTTAATTATTTATTAATAATACATTAATTAGTTATAATGCATTTAATTCTTGGAAATTATTAATAACAAATTAATTTTTACAAAAAAATTTAATTTTATATGAAAATATAATTATAATTATAATTATTAAAAAAGTTCAATAGTTTTAAATTTTTTAAACTGGAGGCTTTTTTCATTATTTATAAGTATGGGTGCCAATTGATACTATAGGATTTCAATAAAATATTATTCAGTATAAGTAGTTGAACGAAATATGACCATTCAAATTGTTTATAGTAGTGTGGAATAAAAAGAAATACATTAGATAACAGGGTCGTGCATGATATTTCATAGGCCGACCATTACCTACATTAAATGTAACTTTATTGGAAATATCTCTTCTTAATTATGATTCCCAGGGGAGGGGAAAGGTTGTAACGGTCGGGGTGTACGATGCTTCGCCCAGAAGTCTCCCACACAGTTACCGAGCACTGATAACACTTCAACCAAGATTGACCGATTTGGGGGTAATTGCTTGCATCGCGACTGCGACTGTCACATCGGCAATGACAAATAAATGACAGTAGTAGATCCTTCCGTCCTACTAAATCTTCGAAGTAATTAAAGCATGGATTGTGGATTTCGGGGAGGGCAACAGTTGAGGGATGATGTCGTTGTCATTGGCGTGTACAAACACTGACAACGAAGTACTTTCCAGTGATTTGCTGACCAATACAGTCATCGGGTTTCAATAAAATAATTGACAGTGCATTGGGTGTCGCACCTGTCAATCTCGGAGACATGTGATAGTATATTCAAATCTTGCAGCAGTTATTTAATGCTTTTGGGCAATGGAGAAGGTGCGTGGAAATTTCCCAGGGGTATACCAGCTGCACAAACGGCGCATACATTAAATCGTTGTTCGTCTTCGCCTATTTTGCATTTATTGTCATTAATATGGGTGCCACGTTGTAGCTATTGGTCAAATTAATTGACAGCAACTGCACGCCTATAAGGGATGAGTGGAATAATTTGTTGTGCATCCCCTCGGTTGACTTAAAGTTACCGTTTCTTTTATTACCGTTGGGGACCATATGATAACATTCCGTAAAGCACCTTCACCACTTATATATTGCTTTTCCTTCTTTATACGATCTTGCTTGAGATATCTTCATGGGAATTTCGATTTAAGAAGAATAAATGGCATCATGTGCGAGTATTTACACCAGCAATGGGAGTGGGAGCCGGGGTAAATGGATTCAACTAAAAAATTGATACTGCAACTGTCATGAGCGTCGACGAGCTGCAATACGCATCTCAGAGTCACCTAAGAACCCAAGGCGCCTTTTATTTTGCTGTGACACATGTAAGTTCTTTCAGTGGTGGACGCTGGATAATGAGGAGTGGGCCAGTGTGCGTGACTACGTTCATGATAGGACAACAGAGTTTCGTTTGCGTCCGTGGCACATTGCGTCGTGGTTTATTGGGATCATCGTGGCAAACCTTTTGGCAAGAGGAGTGGTTGTGATGTACTTTTGGTGGTATTTAAGGAGGACCTAGTAAGCTGATAAGTCCCCGCCAATGTGCAATTGTTTATGCTTTTAAATTTTGTTGTTTGAAATAGTAAAGTATGTGCTATTATACATTGCCACATGTAAAGTGCATTAACCGATATGTAATCGAACAGATTGTGAAACTGGGGATTAAATCATCTGCATAATTGTGTTTTGGTTATGGCGTTGTTACAGGTTGTTTTGTGTTTCATTTAGCATTGTTTGTAACCATTAGGATTCCGACAAAGGGAATGTCATTCAAAAGTGGGGTCAGCTAACTTAAGTCAATTGTTATCGCACAAAGGTATAAAACAAGGCGCGTGAACTATAAAAAGTAAAACATAGATGCTACCCCTTATCCATAATAGCCAAAGAACATCTGAGATATAAAAAAGCCCCCACCAGAGTTGAACAGCAGCAAAACAGCATTAGAACACTGAGAGACGTTGATAAGAGGTAGCATCTACTATCAATGCCTTCAAGACGGAGATTTGCTAGTGTAGCCGATTGTAAATTGCCCGGGCTAAAACGAACATAATCGACGCCTCATTTAGCTCGACATTAAAATTAAAATTTGATAGAACCCCCTCCCACGTGATGAACACATCAAGAAATGAGGACGTGAACATAATCTGGTACGTTCGAGAAGTTGCATTAATGGCAATGTGCAAATGCATGATGTTGCGCTTATCTGCTTCGTACCTGCAGATAATTCGAAATTTATTATTTAGGATTGACAGAACATGTCCCCAGACCTAAGAAATACCAAGATTGTCGTCTCATATTCCAGGACTGAGGCAGGCATTTACAAGTTTTCATGGCAGTCGTTGGATAAACAAACCGAATAAAGCGTTTGTGTATGTAAGGTTAAGGGTAATTACACCGTAATATTAGGACCATGCGAGTCGCTGATGGATTTTAAGAATATTATCGACGATTGTAAATAACAAACATTTATATGAAAGAAAATAACCATGGAAATATAGTAAAAACACAGCACACACTTCCATCGCAACGTTAAATCGGAAACTTATATATCAATCAGTAGTCTGCCGAACCTGATATCATTGTTTTCTTCTGGAGAACGAACGAGCGAGGTGACGTCCCTCCGCGGGGGAAAAAGTGGTGATAATGTATTGAGCACCACGGATGAAAACCTGAGGGGAAGTTGTTTACTTTAACGACCATGCTGTAACGGCTTTTTATATTAATGTTACGGTCCACATGGGTCAATTAAAATCGTACATGTGGCACAGTGGCCCAAGACGAACAAAGGAGTAGAGTTTCAATTGAAGTAATAAGTCCCGGGGAAAAAAATTTTTGGTTACGCAACAATAAGAAGTGCAATAACAAATGTGATTAAACCACCGATGTTCCTTTCGCATAGGGTTTGAAAACAGATGAAACAAATATTGTTAATATTCCATAGGTATTGCAAAGGAGACTTAGCTGTTATCATCCCCACGCGACCACATAGTTGGATTTACGGTATTTATTGGGAGATATGCACACTGCTTTTGTCAATAATATATAATGAGCGGAGAACGAAGTCCATTCGATATTGAGTTATCGCATAGGTTTATAACTATGTATACACACATATATATAAAGAGTCGGGTTCGGGATGTATGTCTGTGTTTGGTACATGACATGATGCACAGCCTTTAAATTAGACATTTTTACGGATAAAGGTACGGTCCAACTGCGGTACCGCGCTACTGTTGCATTCAGACGTTCGATGCACATTCATTGCTGGGATCCACTAACAGGCAACAGCTGAATGCAACTGTGACCAGGGGTGACTTTAAGTATACGCGAGCAAGGCGATTGTCTCTGGCCCTATATTTTTTGAAGGCCTCATTTTTTTTTTGTATTTCTTAATTGTTCTTTAATTAATAAATATCTTTTTTTTTATTAAAAATTATGTATTGTAGAAAACCCTATTAGACATCTTTATAATTAACAGTTATACCATAACTAAGAATTATTTTTTATTTATTTATAGAAAATCAATATTTGGTAACCTTAATGTTCCATAGAGATAATAGGGAAAATTGTTTAGTCATTAATTCATGCATTATTAGTTTTTCTATAAAAAAATTTACATTTTTTACCTTTTAACTTTCCTAAGAAAAGGCCAAAAATATGACTTTTAATATTCATTTTAATTCCTTGTAGTATAAAAAATCAATAGATAAATAGATTTCTTACTCTTTTTTTTTTTAACAAAGAGAATTATAACATTCATTGATTCATTTTAAAAAGAAAAATTTTTTTTTCTTAAAATACAAAGTGCATATCTAATATTTAATAATCAATTTATCATCTCAATTTTCTGCTATTCTAAATACAAAAATATTCTATTTGACAAAATATTGTTTTAATTATTTGTTTGTTTACTTTTGTAATAATGTTAATGAAAGTAAAAAAGATATCTTCTTGCTTTTTCTTTAAGTTTGGTTTTTGAAAATTTTTAAGATCGTTTTTATTACTATTAAAATTCAAGAGTTAAAAGTCGAATAAATTTTTTAATATTTTATATTTCTTTGAGTATTGAAATGACAAAATAAAAAAGGCCCTACAAAAACTTTTTGCCTAAGGCCCCATATACTCAAAAGCCGGCCCTGATTGTGACACGGTACCACACTTCGCCCACATATTTATCCCATTTTGAAAATAAAAACATCTTAAACTTTTATGTCGTCTTTCCTTCATCCGATGATTGGAACCACAAGTGAACTAAAGCTGCCCCCATGGAATTTGTATAACAAACATTGAAGGTACAACACCATCAACCAATAACTTAGTGCATAACCGGAACTCATTTATTTGGTAAAGTCGATGCGGTCTTGAGCTTCAACTTTAAATAACAGGTTTCATACGGTCGAAGGGGTACACGGTACCCCTTCTTATTGGGAAACTACTATGCTGTGACTCTTGCTTGCAGAAGAGTCATCCATTATTTATATTTGAATGATAAACCTTACGTCAGTATTATGAAATTTTTAAAACATTGTCATTTGCTGGGAGACATCTACGGTGCAACGGTAAAATTTGTTATTAATATTGAAAAATAAAATTTTGTTAAATAATTAATTTAGTTTATTATTCATAAAAAAAATTTTACTGTTTCTACAAATTGTGTAATATGGTTGGTTAATTTATATATTGTTACAAACAGTATAAATTCTATAATATCACATATGCTTCATTAAAATTTTAAATAACAATAATCTTTTTATTTTATATTACATTGCTATTTATGTATTTCAAAGAATAAAAAACATTGTATGTATTACAATGTGTTTTAAGTTATTGCCATAATCCTGTCACAGAAAATAATAGTACAGTTACTCAATTGACATAGGAAACAAATGAAGAAAAAACCAAATTTTTGTATGAAGCCGTTCATTATTTAGTTCTTTTGAAATCATTAATGATGTGAGTGTTACAAACCAAAGAGAATAAATCCGAGGCGTTGAAACAAGTTTTCAGTTACATATAATGGGCAACTCATATATAGACAAAATGACGGGTACCATGGAGCAGGTGCAAGGTACAAGACCCGTTATGGTTTACTTGAATTGTAATGATTTCATATTAATATGGATTAAATTATTAAGCGTCGATCAATTAAATAAGGTATGAAATATTAACTTTAGTAGTCATAAATTATACATTGTCGAATATTATACAAAGCGTGGATCATGAAAACTTTGTTATTGAACGTAACATTGTCAAAGAACGATTTCAAATCGGGTCAATCCATACTGGTTCATCACAACAAACACATGTAACCTCCGCCATGGATGGATCCGTCAAAACTTATATTATACTGAAGGCCAATTTAACGGCCGCACAATCTAACGTTACCAATGCCATTTATAGCAGCCACTGTTGTTACTTACAATAATATGTTCAGAAAATGTGGGGTACATCAAGAGGCAATCGGAGAGGGTTAATATGGTCAACGTCATTTGGACGTTCACAAATGCACTTGCTAGTGTCCCCCCAGGCGGAGTACAACCCATAGGGATGCTTTATATAGGCCCTTTGAAAATAACATCTTTCGGATTGCGACCCAAAAGAAAAATGACTCCTAAACTTGAGCCCAATTTTACACACAGTGAAGTCATTTCCTTGATTATGTTGTTATTACTAATCCGAACGACAGACTGCACACGGAAAGGTCGATATGGGAGCACTACACGAAGCTTCGTTAGCGATGAATGGATGTGGCAAGTATGCAGTCAGATGATGGTGCTGACAACCAAAAGAACCAATAAATGTCAAAGTGGCGGCAACATCAACCGACTTCGCGCCACTCCCAGAGTTCAGGTGTAATTAATTGCTTTGATATCATTCAACTTTTTTACGTGATTCGGACATACGTGCCACCAACGAAATTTCCACCTTAAGTCTGCTGCCTTAAATTCATTCATTAAGTAGGAGTGCTACAAATCTTCAAATGCAGATGACATGAGGCATACCAAATAGGCGTGGAAGATAAACCATGTCGCTTCGAGCGCATAAACCAGGTAAAAAGCATAGCACAATATCTGTTTCATGTAATTTACAACTTGTGAAAATGAATGAATTTGTTTATGCTTCAACAGAATTATTTAACAATCTCACCTTAGCTTGTATTCCACCCAAATGTACAAACAATTTGCGACACCGAAGCATCTCGCCATGTCGCAATGCTTTTGGTCATGTAGTAGTTATAACATGATTCATAAATTGAATGTTAATGCATGCCATCCACGGGTGGTAATGTGCAGGAGAGTTGAGAATGACCGGCCAAATTTACGACGATCCACTAAAGTTATGGAAGACGAATGGCGAGCCGAAGTGAAGGATACAAAAAAGAAAAAGAAATTGACATTCACGGGATCTACCAACGAACGTCTATCCTCCAACTGGTCCCCTGAATATATTCGCAGTCGCAAAAGAACTCATACACGGGGGACGATATTGGATGACAAGGGTGTAGCAATCACAAGAAAAGTGTCCAAACAACTATTTCCTACCAACAACACCGAAACAGCACATGTTAGAGATGATAAACCAATGGATATATTACTAAATAAACGCTGGCCAATAGGGTGCTACTCCGATGACGAATGCGACAGGTTGGCAGACATCAATGACGACCGACACCTATTAGAAGGTTACACATCCGAAAATGAAAAGGAGACTTTCTATACATTCACAGCTAACCAACCGGACTGCCAAGATGTCGGGGACACATTCGTAATTGACCACAGTGAACATCATAAACTCATTTTCTATATTGGACAGAAATTTAAACATGTCACAGCGTTTAGACAGGCACTTCAGGTGTCCGCAATTCGTGAAGGGTTTAACTTGTGCGTTATAGAAAATCGAACTGATGTTGTTAGTTGTGAGTGTTCTCATCTGTGCTGTGACTGGCAAATAAAGGCAGCGAGAGTTGTAAATGGAAATACCTTTGTCGTAACAGATTTCTCACCCTAACACAAATGTCCCTGACGTGGCCCAATATTCCAACCTCGATCGAAATGGATTTCGACCATGTTTCTTCATCGGTGGAAACAAGAACCAACTATCAGTACAATTGCACCGACGCATGAGATTGAAGCTACCTTCGACTGTAAATGCCCAGAATGGAAGGTGCTCTGTGCAGCAAATAGAGCCAAACAACTTCTAGGGATTGATCACGAAGACGGTTATGCAATGGTAAACCAGTTCAAACAAGAAATGGAAACAATCGATAGGAACAACATCGTGCTTGTCGACACCGAAATACTGCCATCGGATGGCGGAGAGAGATTCAAGCGGATGTTTGTGTGCTATGAACGAGCCTCTTATGCCTTCAAGGTGCATTGTCGACGTCTGCTGGCCGTCGATGGATGGAAAATGAACAATCCATATAATAATGTCATGCTAGTCGCAGCTGCACTTGATGGAAATAATGGGATATTGCCTGTAGCATTCTGCGAAGTTGAAATTGAAGACCTGGATTCTTGGGTTTATTTTTTGAAGAACATTAACAATGCTTTGCGTTTAGAATCTGGTACGGGTCTATGCATACTGGCCGATGGAGATAACGATGTTGAATATGCTGTTGAAGAATACCTCGCTCATGCCACGTACAGACAATGCTGCCACCGGATCTTCACCGAAATGGTCAATAAATTCCCCAAGGCAGTTGTTCACCACTTATTCTGGGCTGCTTGCCGCAGCACGAGTGCATTAGCTTTCTTTAAATACATGGAGTTGATATGTGTTCAAAGCAAAGAATGCCATGATTGGTTAGAGAAATCAAATTGGAAAAGGTGGGCGCTTTTTTGCGTGCCTGAATGGGTAAAGTGCACTTGTATTACACTAACAATTACCGAAAAACTTCGCAATTACTGTCAGCCATATTTGGAAATGAACATTGCAAGAAAATTCGAGGCAATTGCACGGTTAACATCAGAACTATTTGAACAAAGACGAATGGTCGTATGGAACTGGAACCGGGAGAAAGTACCACCAAAAGTTCGAGATGTAATTAACGATCGTTGTATTGATGGTAAGCGGCTCAGCGTCGTTCAGGACCATGGCACACTGCTGAAAGTTACTGATAGTCTTTCCTCCTCTTATGACCTAAACATGGAAGCAATGACATGCACTTGTGGATTATGGCAAATCTCAGGTATTCCCTGTCCTCATGCTTGCATCGGAATACATTACATCAATGGAAACGTTGAAGATTATGTCGACGAGTTATTGTCTGTTCAAAATTTTCTGTCCACTTATGCGCCGGGCATGATGCAACTACCCAAAGAAAATGCTTGGAAGTGGCATTCAGGTCACAATTTGCATCCACCCATGACTGTCGCTCTTCAACCTCTCACACTTCAGCCGCCCAATGACATCACGTCAAACAAAGATTTACAACACACGCTTCATCACTACTACTCTACTACGGACAACCTACAGGTTAATGTTTTTCTTACACTAATTGTATGTTGCTTTCCATAACTCATCATCGAGACAATTACATATGCACTTTCAATTCACTTTATTTAACTGCTAACACTGGACACAGGAAACTACCTTTACCAACTCTAGTCAAGAGGATGGCATGTGTATTATGATATCCACCAGCAGCGATGATAGTATAAGTAAGCATTTAAAATCTTTCCTTATGCCCTATGATAAACGAATTTAACATTTGTATTTCTTAATTAACTATGACCCTAAATATTACAGTTTTTTGTTTTCATCCACATGTTCAGTTAAAATTTCGCTCTCTGCACATAACCCATTTGGCTTATAAACTCCTTCCACCAATTTCTCTGCATTTCTTCTAATTGTGTGTAATAACAAACTTTTAATACCAAATAGACTATTGATGTATTTGCCTGTTTTATTCCGATATGTTGTTCATTACCCACACTTTAACCTGTCTCTACCCCTAATTTTTATATCAATAATGTTTGTTTCTTTCTCTGCGGTCGCTCTTCTACATGGGATGCAAGGTTGTGACATTCTGATAAATAATTGTCATTGTCAATGGATTTTGTCGCTATCCATTAGTTACTGTTACTGCATAATCTTGGCTTAATTCTGATTTCAGTTTATCTATTTTCATTGGTTACAGTTCTAACACACCACTTTCTCTTTATCCTTTATGTTATCCACTAGTCTCGTAAGTAGTTTCCAATTTACTAATTAGTCGTAACTTTGGCAATTGCATTTCTCTGCAGGCCTCTGATGTCGCCACTTTATCGGGTACAAGACCTCAACATCAAATATTGCCCATTAGGCCTCACCCACATTGCACTATAGTATTATCTTTTTGATAGTTTCTCATCCGATACTTCTGACTCACAGTGTGCCGTTGGGGAAGACTGTTATTCTACCAATTCCGCAGTATTAATCAACTTTTGATATCCACTACCATTGATGTTTTTGAGACTACGTCTTTCGCCTGTGTGATTGTCCCATAATAGTTTGTTTCTTTTGTGGTGCCTTGGTTTGTAAAATAATGTCAAACAACGTCCCCTGATGGGAAACATCGCCATTACTCACTAATGCCCCTTATCTGTTCTTACTACTAGAACCTTTTAATTCATTGTCGTTTTTGCAATGTTTTTCCATCGTAATCTCATATGTAGTTGGCAAATGCACTGATACCCATTATTTCGCCAGTCTATATTCTCTCTCATTTATCTTACAACCACCATTAACATAAACACGTCTCTCCTATGGGTTTGACAACCATGTATCAGCTCTCTTCAGCTGTCGCAAATACTTATTACATCAGAAATTTCTGGATATGTATTACAAGATAACGTAATTTATCTGCTCTACACCTTCCACTCAACACTCGCTTTATTCTTCCGCAAATACTGCCTATGGGTTATACCAGAACAATAACATGATATCCATTTCTTGCAACAGATTATCATCCCCTCCAAATGCCAAACAGTTCACCACAAATTTGTCAATAGCCCTTACATCACCTTCCTTCTATTCCGCACACCCATCCCATTCCGCAAGCACTTTTACTGCCACTACTTCCGCCGTGTACCCCAGGATCATTTGATTGACCAACAACTCCCATGTAAGCCCAATAATGTTTTTGTTTCACTTTCAAAACAATCATAAATTTACACGGTCAAACAACATCACTATACAGGCCCAATATTAGTTCGACTCGTAGGTTCTTCATCTGCAATCTTCTGAATTGCTCTACAACTACGAGCCACAACTAATAATTCCTGCAAATATAAATCACAACTCACTATCAAATCCCCTGACAGTTCTTCCGGGAAATCTCTTTCTCTAGGCATGCTCCCTTATCTGACAGTGGTTCCATAGATTCTAGGACAAGCCAGGGACATACTGATTGATTGGAGCGAATCCTATCTGCTTCCATTCATTATCCCGTTCATCCAACCATCCGCTTAAATTTTAGCAGAAGGAATCTATCTCTTATCCCTAGGTAGACATAGCAACAGTAAAACAATATTAATATATAACTTACCATGTCAACCATATACATCCACAAACACCATGTATTCATTCTACAACTTTCCTCACACATCAAAGCCTCGAAAGTGCTTCCACGATATTACTGATCTTCATTACAGTTCTTCTTGTAACTGAATATTAACCCTGTTTGTAATTAATAAGCAGATCCACCAAACAATAAACAATTCTTACACCAATTTGTACCAACTCACAGATGCTCCATTGCATGAAGGCACACATACGAACCCTCACTAAATTAATACTCATTACCATTATTGCCATACACTCATCTCACCTACAAACACTTCTAAGCTAACCAATACTGCCGAACTTTTTCATTCACTACTTCCCTGTCATTTCAGCATTCACACAATCGATCAACTGACAAAAAATTTACATAATTCAGCATTCTTGCATTCTAACAAATTAAAATTGCTCAAATTTCATTAAAGAACTACACCAAATCAAAACATCCAAGCCCTATCCAACTACTGAACTAATGGACTACACCCGAACTTAATCAATTCCCTGCATGCACTTTGTCCCTGCATTGCATTTGCCCTGGGGCCAAATTGTGTTCGGATCAATTTCTTTCCTTTCCCCAGTCATAAATATATCACTCTCGTCTTTCCTCTGTTTCTGTACATTCAGTAACACCACAATACATAGCATTCCACCTATATAGTTCCTCCCTTTTCCAAATAACAACTCCAATATTAACCGTTCAATGAAACATTTTTTCAATTTTTTGCATCTCTAGTAACTATAAAATTGATAATTGTATAATACATCTACACACCGAACAGATTACACACACACGTCCCAAATTTTTTTTTAAATACTACGAAATTACATGCCTCATTCAAACCTCATTAAATGTTCAAACTTACAGATTTTGCCATTTTTCCCATCTCTGATGCATTCATCACATAACAAGCCACCAAATGTATATAATTACACATCTGCAACATGCACAGCCTGTCAATTTTCACTCTTTCAGATAAAAAAACTCAAACCACTGCAGATCACTGGACTATCAACATATGTTCCTATGTTTAACCTCTATATACATCTTTTAATTACTTCCAATATCATACTAATTAACATTATGGCTTACCATGTGCTTATCCCATTGCTCAAACCCCTTTGATTATTTCAAATCCAACTTTTCTTCGCCACCATTTTCCCCCTCCCAACCAAATCTTTTTTACCAATAATCCATGACGCAATATCCAATTTACACTCAATCATAAATCTATAACCTACATCACCAGACCAACCAAATACTTTTCTCAGATTTCGTCCACATTTACAAACTTCCCATAAAATGACAATATCGCTGCAACGCCTACAAACAAAACCTACTTCAGTGATCCACACTTATATGAAATAACAATAATCCTTCCACTCACACAAACCCCAATTTCATATTATTCCGTCAATCGTCAAAATAAAACAAATTACCTCGTCTTCACCCAAAAATCCTTATATCTCCTCTACACTTTACGCAATCTATATTCCACCTTTTCCCAGAACACAAATCTTCATTTTTCATTATCTTTTGTTTCATGTACGATCGATAACTGGAACCCCTTTAATCCAAATAATATTATTTCCTATTTTTTCACGGAATTTTGTTCTTTCCCTCACGTCCATTACTTAACGATTATTTTACCTTTTCCTTACCGCCTTCCCCGGTTTCACTGAACACAAATATTGGTTAATTTTAACCGTTAGATGCACTAACTTTTCATCCAACGGCTTCTCCGAATACAGACAAAAACCGTTATACGGTATCACGGTTGCACGATAGGCGACTCCCCCAAATTATTTTCGAAAACCAAAAGCATTTCCATTGCTGAGGACGGTAAAAAACACACATTTCTTAGACAAACTACTATAAAAAATTCTAATCAAACTCTGACAATAGAAAAAAATGTTTATGTAAAATGCATTCAATAATGCATTTAATAGACATCTAAAATGGATGAGAATATGAATGAGCGAATTTACGTTGTAATGCTCGTAATTTTTTTTTAATTTTAGACAACGCCATTTTTTATTAATATATAAAAACTTATGGCTTATCATAGGATGTGCTTATACAACATTAATTATTATAATGAAAAATGTTATTAAGACTCTTTACAAGTAACACCAATTGCAGCGTAGATAGACTTGAGTGATGAAGCGCTTTAGGCCATGGCACTTAAGTTTTGATAGTTGCAAGTTGCTACTAGATTTAGTAGCAATATGGAGCTGTGGAATTATCCTCAATATCTTGAGGGCAATGAAAAGACACGGTGAGGAGTTCCAACTTCTACTTATCTAGAGCTTGGGCAAGGGCTTCTTGCTCACAAACGACAGATGGAATCTCTGTATGCAAGTAATGGTCCATTTGCAAATGAGCGAAATACTAAGGAAACCAAAATATCCAAGCAAGAAAATCAGCAGAATTTCTTTCTAATTAGCCATTCAAATATAATCAGCACCGTGCAGTAAGCTGAAAGCATACAGATTTCAATGATAGACAATATGATAACAGAGACGATATGATCTCTATAGCTCTGGGAAAGGATGTAATTAGAGAGAAGCAGACAAATGCCACTACCCCATGTTGCCATATCATTTCAGAGGACTTCCTCTTTACTCTTTCGCTCCAATGTCCAATGTAGCAGAACTTATGAAAGAAAAATACCTATCAACCTCCTAGTTATCACTACTTTTGCATACTGTAAGAGAAGATTTTGAACAAAACTACAACAAGGAAACATCAACATTGCTCCCATCTTTCTGGTCAATCATTGTCTTTGGTGGCAGCCTCTGAAGCTGGAGCTGGAGCTGGAGCTGGAGCAGAAGCAGTCATCAGAGAATCGAATTTTTCGGATTTCCCCAACACTATTTCAATCTGCAAGTCATTACCCATTATAAGAAAAGTTATGAGAAATTTTTACGTCGTTAATACGTTTGCTAGCATATTGACCAACAGTATACTCAAACCTACCTTGGCCTTCTGAATAAATCGTCCTTTGTTCTCATCTTTCATGCCCACGGTAGATGTTAAGACTTCTGTTTTATGTATATCAAGAAGAGTTAACGAATTAGCCACCCTTAGATAAATTAAAGACAATGCTGAGCATTAAGCGGGGAGGATTCTTACTCTTCTCAGTAGCCAGTCCATTGTTCTTCAAAATCTCGGCAATGGTGACAACAGTAGTAATTGCTGTAAAAAGACATTAAAGTGTCAATTAATTACTTGGTTTCGAGGTGTAAACTCATGAACTAAAACTCAAACTGGCATGATAATTTTATCAAGCATTGGAAGTTTCAACTATTAATTAACAATCACAGGAATGTTTTACGTCTAAGTTTTCAGCCTAGAGAATCATCTCCTGTATTTCCTTCTTTGGTCCTGACACAAATCCCCTTTCAAATCTTTGGAATTATACAAGGGCATGGACCTAGTATCTAATGCCTTCAAAACTTTCCAGTTTATCTTAAATCCATAACTGACTGTGACTAAACTTTAAACTAAATGGTGCATGTAGAGTCAATTAAGTTGAATGAAGTGTCAATCGATCTCTAAGTCGCAACATCATCAATCACCATATTGAGAGACTGAAAGTTTAGGCAGCAAAAATATGAAGATCACTATACATTAGATATTTTGGATTCCTAGCTTCTGCTTGGCTTGTCAACTAGAGGCATACGTTAATGAATCTCTTCACAGGGCATAACTTCATCCACTTCGCGGCAACATCAAACATAACTCCTAGTTTCAGCATGTCCAAACAATAACAATAAACGCCTACAGTTATAGCCCTTTAAATTAATCCCCATCAGATCTCCAGTCCACTGTAACTATTTCAAGTACAAGGTAACTTCAGTAATGTGCTTTCTTGTTATACAGGGAACTAAATTATGCAAATAGAATTCAGATATAAATCTATTTTGTCGCTGATGCAGAGAAACTAAACACCTCGAATGTGATGTGAATAATGAAAGAAAGATGAATTTGAAGAAACATACCCATACCCAATGCAGAAAGCTCGACCTCATCGTGCTGTTGTATGTACCTCTACATCAAAAGGACAACACGAGAAAACATTGCAACAATCAGGCCATGTACAAATGATATACGATTTTCCTAAAACAAATCAAAGTTTATGCACAATGCCTCGTAGAAACAGATCAAATGAAATGAAGCAATGCAAATTCCTTTTCTTAACAACAGAATGATGGCAGTAAATCAAAATCTTTTATGATTTTAGGAGATCTACAATATCTCTTAAAGAAGAAAGGAAAAAAACTACACGTTACAAAGAAAAAAGATCAAATGTCGCACATCAACGCACAGAACACATAAAAGAAAATCAACTGGAGAACAAAAATGACTTAAACACAAACATTACTACTTATTATATAGATCCAACGACACTAAACTTTATACATCAAAATGATAGAACCCAGATCACCAATAGGTTTTGCAACACAAAATAATTCATAAAAAAACAAAAAAATAGATCAAATCATTCTACAATGAAAAGAATCATAAAGAAGAAAAACCCAGATGAGAGACGTTATATATACCTTAGCAAGATTAACATAGAAGAAGAGGGGCTTCTTGGTGTTAGAGACTTGGATTCTGTTCTTCTTGTGAGACTCAATGCTTCCAGTTGTTGTGGTTTTTGTTGTTGTTGTTGCTGCTACTGCCGCTGCTGCCGCCACTGGTGCTTCTCCTGCCATTCTTGTTCACTTTTCTTTTCAATTCTTGTTGTGTTGCGTTTGTACAGAGAGAGCAGGAAAATGGTGGGATGGAGCCTCAAGGCAAAAGGCCAAAAGGATATGTAGAGGAAATCGTTATGCAAGGTTGGTTATGTACAGAGCGCGAGTGTGGGTTCTTAGACCAATGGGGTTTTTACACGTGGCTTGTTTTCGTTGATTGTTGAAACGGTAAGAGCAAATGACGGGTCGATCTTTCGATTTTAGTCTTTCTTTTAGATGGATTGACGGTTGCGCCCCTTGAGAATTAAGATTTATTCATCCTAGTCCTCCGAGTGAGGATCTTTATTTTTTCCTTTTCTTCTCTTTTCTTTTCTTTTATTTTCAGACGTTTTGATAACACTTTCACATTTTGTAACACTCATAAAAAATTAGAATAAGATTTTGTCCTTAAATTGCAAAAACTTTAGGTTTATGTTTATGCTTTAGAATTCAAACGAGTTGACATTGGATTTGAAATTAATCATTCAATAAATAAATATTACGATTAATGTTTATGATCAAACTATAAGATTGTATTTGTATGTTTATGATCAAACTATAGGATTGTATTTGTGGATGTCAATTAATTTAGTTGGTAAAAATTTGTTGTTTGGAAATAAGAGGTCTAGAGTTCGTAGGTTATAACTAAAAAAAAAAAAAAGAGTATTATGATATTAGTCTTAAAATAGAAATGAAAAAAAGGTGCCCTTGATTTTATTTTGCACCAATTATTTTCATTTTACGAGAATATAAAATAATAAAATATATTTGGTGGCACTTTTTTTTGGTTTGCACGAAAATGAATTATATTCAATTTACACTTTTTCTTCACAAAATTATTGCTTTCAAATATTTGAGTTTGGAAAGGTTTCACATCTTATTGTAATTATTATAGAAAAAGGTGTAGTCCCTTATCAAAAGAATAATAGTTGTTTGTTTTTCTCTATTTGAACGATCGCATTTAAAAAAATATTATACGTATTTATAATTTTATAACATAATTTCAAAATAAGTTATTTTATTAAAATGATCCCACAAGCATTAGATTTTTCAAACAAATAACCAAATACTTTTATAATTTTCATTTATAGATATTAATTTTAAAATAAACTATCAAACGAGGTATCAATTTTACTAAACACTAATTATTCTTATATTATAAAATAACAATAATGTTATGTTCATTTAATTGGATACTTAGTTTTATATATTAACTAATGTGATGAATAAAGTGTCACTATTTGATTCGCTCAGTGATAGATAATTATTAACCCTCATTATTTTTAATTTAAAATTATGAAATTCTTCTAATCACGTATCAGCTAGCATATAAAACCAAGTATTTTAAAAAAGTATAGCATCACTCAAATAAAAAAATGCGCCCTCCCGTACCAAGGGTATTTTTGTCAACCAAATTTAAAATCAAACAGATTGAAATGCATGTGATACCTCTCTAGATTTAAACAACAGCACCGATATTCAGCCCACAATAAGCACCACAATAAGCACCGAACGGTGCGTTTTGTGTGCAATATAAAAGGCTACTGTTTGAACAAACACATTACACGCGCATCTCAGGCATGCATCACTCTCACTCTCATTCACATCAAATCCACTCCTCATTCAAGCTAGAAATCTGAACAGCTAATTCTCCCAAGGCATTTTTTGTTTTACTCATGGACTCTTCCTCACGGTGTGAAATCCGTCGGCTCTCTCTCACGGTATATCATTCTCTTAGTTGTGTGAGGAATTGAGTTGCATCTTGGCGACTGACTTCACTCATTGTCGATTGCGGCAATCAATTTCTGCAGGTATACATTGGATGCGAGCAACTATGGTCAGTGCCATATGAAGGACTTATTGAGAAGCTAGGCCCTTTCCTCACTCTCTTCTTAAGGCTAGATCTGCCTTATTGCATTAACAGCTTCAAGAATTGTAACGGCAACGTTGAGAACCCCGTGGAACCTACCAGAAGGTTGGCGGACTTTGAGCGTATGCTATTTCTTCGTTAGTGACAGTCTAATTGTCTTCTTCATTTATTTTATATGAAACTATAAATTATGGATAATGCAGCTTCTTCTCTTTCAGCAGCCTCTAATCGTAGGCCAGCTGAAGACCTTCATTAACTGGAATTTTTTTGTGCTAATAATTAATTTGTGACATCTTAATTGCTATTATGTTAATTTATATTGACTAGCTGTTAAAACTTGGGGTTAGGAGTTATAGAATGTTGTTTAATTGTCTAGTAATTACGGATGATTATGCAACAAAACATGATCTAGAGCATGTTCAACAGGCATAGAATTTTATAAGTTTGATTTGCAAGTCTAGCCTCAGGCAGGATGCAGCAAACATTCATGTGTATTACAAAGTTAATAGTAAGCACGAAATAAATAAATATATGCTGCAGATTCAGCTGGTATATATTAAATTTGTGTTCACAATTTCTATCATTAGTTAGTTTAGTTTTGTAAGGTTGTGCTGAATTATTTGTATTTTGTTACTTTCATTTTGTCAATGTGAATTATTTCAATTTTGTAGAAATAAAGAATATGGAAAAGGACATCGAAGTTGAAGAGTTGGAGAAAATTGAGGAGGACGATGAGCCAATAATTGGGATGTCATTCGATAGTGATGCTGATTTGTTTATTTACTTCAAAGAGTACGGTAAAAGAAAAGGGTTTCCGGTTTTGAGGAGAACTAGTAGAAAGGATAGTGATGGGATTCTTAGAAATGTGACTTTTGCTTGTGGGAGAAGTGGTGAGACAAGAAGCAAATCTGTGAATATTTTAAAGCCCCAACCTAATGCAAAAACAAGCTGCAATGCTAGATTGGGAGCTGGTTTAGGGGATGATGGAAAGTGGACAATTCGAAACTTAAATCTTGAACGCAACCATGTGCTGTTCACTCCAACCAAATCCAAGTATTTTCGGTGCAATCGTAGCCTCAATACATATGTAAAAAAAAAGCTTGATGTAAATGATCGAGCATGAATCAGATTGTGTAAAAATTATCAATCACTTGTTATTGAGGCTGGCGGTCATGAAAATGTGACATTCATAGAAAGAGATTGTAGAAATCATCTTCAGAAATAAAGAAGATTACGTCTTGGAAATGGAGATGCTGCTGCTCTTCAAAACTATTTTATGAAAGTGCAAGCAGAAGATAATATGTTTTACTTTAGTATGCAAGTAGATGATGAGGGACGATTAAAAAATATTTTTTGGGCCGAGCTAAGGAATAGGGAAGCGTACAAGGAGTTTGGAGACGTTGTTACATTTGACAACACGTATCTTACAAATAAGTATGACATGCCGTTCGCTCCATTTGTAGGAGTTAATCATCATGGGCATTCTATTTTGTTTGGGTGTGGATTGATTTCACACGAAGATATTGAGACATTCACGTGGTTATTTCGAACATGGCTATCCTGCATGTCTAATTCAGCTCCCATTGGAATTATTACAGATCAAGACAGGGTAATGAAAGTTGCAATTCAGAATGTCTTCCCCAATACTCGACATCGGTGGTGTTTATGGCATATAATGAAGAAAATTCCAGAGAAGCTAGGGGGTCATAAAGAATATCGTGACATAAGTAATGTGTTGCATTGTGCTGTTTATGATTCTCAGAGTGCTGCGAAATTTGAGGAAACTTGGCACCACATGATTGTAGAATATGATTTGGGGGATAACGAATGGTTACGAGGCTTATATGATGAGAGGCATCATTGGGTACCTTGTTATCTAAACAATACTTTTTGGGCAGGAATGTCATCTACTCAATGCAGTGAGAGCATGAATGCATTTTTTGATGGTTATGTTAACTCAAAGACTACTTTGAAGCAGTTTGTAGAGCAATACAATTGTGCGTTGAAGAATAAAGTTCAGAAGGAAGTTGAAGAAGATGTCAGGTGTCTTTCCCAACAAATGCCATGTGTAACATCTTATGCAATGGAGAGGCAAGTCCGAGATGTGTACACTATTTCAAAATTTCAAGAATTTCAGCAAGAATTGATTGGGAAAATGTATTGCGAATTTGTCAATTCTATGGGTTGTGAATATATAGTTAGAGAGGATGTCAAAGTTGGAGAAGGTAAAAAGAGAACCTTTTTTTAAGTATATTTAGAAAAAGAAAATGGTGAAATACGTTGCAGCTGCTCAAGGTTCCAGTTTAGAGGTATTCTTTGTAGGCATGTCGTTACAATCATGATCCGCAATGACATAAAAGTACTTCCAGAAAAGTATATTTTACGAAGATGGAGAAAAGATGTGTGGAGATGCCATAGTAGAGTGAAAACGAGTTATGAGCTGCATAGCTGCACAGATGAGCAAAAATGATATGAGAAAATGTGTTCTACTTTCGCGGAGGTTGCAAATATGGCTGCACATGATATTGAAAGCTCTAATCTTGTTTTCAATTGGATTGAGAATGTATGGGACGATTTATCAAAGGCAATTCCTTGCGGAGATAACGAAGTAACTATTGTTACAGGCCAAGGAAGTTGTAGTGTGGAAGTAGAAACAGTTAGAGATCCAATAGCTCGGCGTCATAAAGGTCGGCCATCTGGTCAAAGAAAAAAATCTAATAAATTTTCAAAATCTAAAATGAATTCCTCACGTTCCAATGCAAAGGTACTTTTAAAATGTATTTTCAATTTAATTAAAGTTAAATAATTTATGAGATAAATGATGTTCAAATGTACGTTTTGTGGACTTTGCAGGATGGACAAGTGAACGAGCAAGTGCCGACTGTGATCCCAACACACGAGAACAATGTTGTTACGGTAGGTTTTATGGAATTCATATGCATGCCGTTGATTTTTATTACTTAATTATAGACATTTTTCTAATATATTGTTGATCCTCTGTAGGCATTTCAAAATCCTAAAGGAAGTTGTGTTGATATGAATATGTACCCACATGGAGTTATGGACTATTGTAATGTAAGTTTTTCACAGTATATGTTATGATTTTTTTTTTATTATCGCTTCATTTAATTTATGTTTGTTTTAGGGTCTTATGAGCTTACATCATATGGTTGGGAATAATGTTTATCCAACACCTACACAAAATTCTTGCAAGGTAAGTGGTGATAAATTTAGTATTTATTCATCTTATCTACTTTATTTTCTTTTATTATAGCAAAATATTTAATGTTTCGTTTAATAGGAACCACAATTCTAGCCGCATGGACATTTTCAGCAGCTACTCTTTCAGCAAGATAGTGAATATGAAGTTGATAAGGAGTTTCGAAGTGATTTCGTAGAATAGCATTGTTATTGTTTTATTCTCATTAATATTCGGATACAAGCCCTTGGCTATGATATGTGAGATTGTGGATTTCATACATGAATTTATTTTTGTAATAGTACATTTTTCCTTGAATGACATATCAGTGGTTTTTAACTATGTGATATTGGAATATTGGTGTACACTAGTTGGTTCTATGCATGATCCTTTATTAGATTTATATGCTGCAGCTGTGTTATTATTTGGCCGCATGCTATTGGAATGGTGAAGGGATATGCTGCATGTGTTATTTTTTAATTATATGCTAGTGGAATGGTGGAGGGATATGCTGCATGTGTTATTCTTTAATTGTGTGATACTGGAATAGTGGAGGGATATATGATATTCTGTTATTTTTTAATTGTATGCTACTGGAATTGAGGGAGATGATGCAGATCTGTTATTCTTTAATTGTGTGCTACTGGAATGGTGGAGAGATATATGATATTCTGATATTTTTTAATTGTATGCTACTGGAATGGTGGAGGGATAAATGAATGTGTTTTTAATGTGCAGCAATTATCATAACTTACTGAACTCTAGTTATGGGGATCAAATGACAGAAAGATGCAAATGATAAGGCAAATTAAAATGACAGCGAGAATCATAAGCATAATCTTCTCTGCCCTTTACAGAAACAGTAACTTCCTTTGTAGATGCACATGGATGAACTCAGAAATATTAATTGCAAAGTTTATGTTACATTAGTTTTTGTTTACATCCATTGAAGCATTCATGATACAATTCGCAAAAAAAAAAAGGAAGATAATAATACATTAATTAATTACATAACTATATATAATACATATTAAAAGAGTTATCTTTATTTGTGGGATGTATGTTACAAGAACACTTGGTTGTCGTCTTCGTTGAAGTTCTTGCTCAAGCAATTGAAATTTAAAAGATAAGCATTCGATTTGATGGCCCAACTTGCGGACTTCTGCTAACAATATGTCAATTTTATTCTGATTTATAATCCAATCTTCCATCCCTCTAAAACCATTACATTCACTGCTCTTCCAATCATCATCCCATTCAAAAGCCCCACATCCTTTGCACTTCCAAAACTTACGATTCGGATTTTCTTTTGTACGTGAAGTTCGCAAGACCTTATTGTTGTTGCAGCATTTATCACAAGCTTTCAGTTGTGTTTGAATTTCGTTTGTGCTTGAAGACATAATGACTGAACAAATTCTGTTCAATATACAAAATAACCCACAATTATTGTCAAGGTCACAACACATAATGCATATAAACAGCATATACAACACAACCATGCACATTATATAAGTTTCCAGTATACAAGTTTCTTTTTAGGATTATCATCAGAACACAACCATGCACACTATAGAACACACTGCAAATATAAATTTCTCAAATAATGAAAAGTCATAGGAGCAGTTGCTATATCATTTTGGATTATGTCAAAATATAGCAACAATTTAATCTGAACTAGTATTTTAAAAACAATGCCATCTCCTAAGACTATCGAAATGCCATCTCCAGCACAAGGCTATCTCCTAAGACTATCAAAATGCCATCTCCAGCACAAGACCATCTCCTAAGGCTATCAAAATCCCATCTCCAGCACAAGGCCATCTCTTAAGACTGTCGAAAATAATTGTCTCATTTGCTCACAATATCAACTGGATTTTCAAAAATTCATAATCAACTCACGAAAATTTACCATTACCTATACAATTCGACTACAACATCAATCCAAGTGCAATTAAAACTGTCTCATTTGCTCACAATATCAACTGGATTTTCAAAAATTCATAATCAACTCACAGATATTTGGCATTACCTCTACAATTTGACTACGGCAGCTAACAACCACTGAAGCTGAGGGAGTAAAGTTGAAGCCAGCCGAGAGATGCAATCGACGATGAGAATGGAGGGGGATTCAACATCGAGAGAACAGAGACGACAGAGAAGAGAGAGAGCAGACCCACGGTGAGAGACCAACGTCGAGAGACCCATGGCTAGAGACCCACGACCAGAGACCAACGCCGAGCAGCACTGCCTGAGAAAGTTTGAGAATAGAGACGACAGAGAAGAGAGAGAGCAGACCCACGGTGAGAGACCAACGGCGAGAGACCCACAACCAGAGACCAACGTCGAGCACCACTACCTGAGAAAGTTTGAGAACGGAGATCAAAGAGAGACACGGCAAGAGAAACAATGAGATTTCTGTGAGAGCAAATGGAGAAAAGGTGTGTGTCGCGTGAGATCTATTGCGCGTGTGTTGTGGTGGCTATGAGTGTATCACGTGAGTTGGCTCATTTTATACCATGCACAAAAAGCACCGTTCGGTGCTTATTGTGGTGCTTAATGTGGGAAGAGTCTCATTTTCCTTTAAACAAACAATAATTTACTTTGAAGTACATGTGGTTTACTTAAAAAGCAAAAATATAACTAATTTATACAATCAATCAATCAATTAAGTCCTTACAAATTTTCCTTTTTCTTCACTTAGGTCCTTACGTCGCGAGGGTATAATTGTCGTAATTCACAGTTCAAAATTTAAAATGGACAATATAACACGAGACGTGGCCTTGGCCTTGGATCGATTGATTAAACTAAGGTTAAGAACAAACCCTAGTTAAAACTAACTAGAGTTAAATATCTACTGTAAGTCCCGGTCCCGGGTTCCAAAATTTGAATTTTTTGAGAACAAAGCAGAGAGCCACCAGAGAGCTTCATCACCTCCAGCCATTTTCAGACATTACAGATCTGAAAAACCATCAAGTTCGTTCATTTGCCCTAAGGTACGCTACCTTGTGAACCGCGTTTTTTTTTTTATTGCTTCCGGTTGGTTATTTTGAAGTTTAATTAGTTTCGTTTTTGATAATGCATGTTAGTTAGGGATTTTGTTTCCGTAAAAGGGTAATGGGTATCGTTGAACTGAAGCTAAGATTTGGAAATTTATGGATTTTTAAGGAAAATTTGGATTGTGAAATTTTGGGTTGATTGTTTAATGGTGAAATTTCGTTTGTAATTCATCATTAAGTGATACTAAAATGGTTAATTTTCATTTGTTTTATTTTAGCATGTTGATACTTTTCGGTGAGTGGTATTATATTGCTGTAGCAGTGTTAATTTGCTTGTTCAAAGTCTTGACCTTTGTTACTTTCCATAGTCAGAGATTCAGGCATTTTGCAGTTTTATGTTTGTGTATTTGGCCTTCCTTTGGGACATATGATCAACCCTAGCTTAATCCAGTGAAAATTCCTCATATGTTTTGCCACCCCTGATATTGAAGGGTGAGGGAAAGTGGCATTTGATAATCCATTTTGTCTTTGAGCTATTTTCTTCTTTCAATACCAGCACCGCCCTGATAGTGATATCCATGAATTGTGTATCCTATTTGGATGTTTATCGGTTCTGGAAACACATACGATTGAAATGTGTTTAAAAAGAAACTTTAATCTTTAAAAGATGGAATAAGAAAAGGAATGTGTTCAGTGCCCTCATCAAGGATCATAACTTACAGCTTAGGAAGAAAATTGTTTCAATGGGTTGAAAAGAAATTCCTTTTCTTTTGGTGATTGCGCTTTTCTACATCATCTTCCTTTCATATTGAATAAGATGCATATGATTGCTAATTTGCTATTTTTTAGTAGTTTCTAGGTTTTTAGTTTTTTCTTGTTCAAAGGCGTTACAATCGTTAGTTTTCATATTGCACCATTGGTTTAATTTGATTTCACATAATATTATTAGGTGACAGATTGATGTCTCTTCATAGGCAACATGACACTCCTGTCTCTGTGAGATTTTCGTGGAGTTGACTATAATTTAATATCAAAATTCATCTTCAAGTGGAGTTGGCTATAAATTACCTTTTTGAAAAATAGAAGACATAGAGATGGAGAAGATTTGCGTGGCAGTGAGAGTGAGACCGCCTGTCTCACTCGAAACCTCAGGTGGAGTCTTTTGGAAGGTTGAAGACAATCGCGTCTCTCTTCATAGGCAACATGACACTCCTGTGTCTGGCACTTCTTATGCTTTTGGTAACAATTGCCTTCATCTTTCTCGACTTGTCGTTTGACCTGATCTAGTTTTTACATTTAAGTCTGTATCTGAGTGTGCATGTGTGTGCAGATCATGTGTTTGATGAAACTTGCTCAAATGCCAGAGTTTATGAGCTTCTTACCAAGGACATCATTCATGCTGCAGTTGAGGGTTTCAATGGTAGTTTTTCCTGCTTTTTTTTTCTGTTTATGTTTGAAATTTGAATTTTGAATTTTGAGCTCATTTTTCAGCTTTGTTGGCTATACTGTTGATTAGAGAACAATTTGAAAAAATTAGTGTATTACTAGGATTTCGAGTACAACATTTTAAAGAAAGCATTTCAAGCACATTTAGGGTCGATGAGTATGTTTGGAATTGAGATACTGTAATTCACAACTTGGAAGATAATGCAATCACTAGTTGTTATTTAAGTGGGTGTTTTGTCTGTAGACATTAACTGTTGCGTTTAGTTAGTAGACATTAACCACCAAGTAAAAGTGGGTTATCAAACACTTTTGTTATTGTTCTCTCAAAGTTAATTAGGAAACAAAGTGAAAACCACAATCTTACTGAAGAATGTGTTATGTGGCTTAAGGTTTTGAAAGTTAGAATCAAAGGAGAGAAGTGAGTTATTCTAGTGTTTTTTAATAATCACTACATAAATAGAAGCACATAATTTTGATTTGGAAGCTGATTGTTTAGATGTTTATTTCACAGGAACTGTATTTGCATATGGACAGACCAGCAGTGGCAAGACTTTCACCATGAATGGTTCCGCTGATAACCCAGGAGTCATTAGTTTGGGTGTTAAAGATATTTTTGACGCAATACAGATGGTAAGAACCAATTGTACTGTTATGAAGTTTGCTGTGTGCTTACAGGTAACGATGATTATGATATTTGGTATTTCATGTTGGCAGATGTCCAACAGAGAGTTTCTGGTTCGAGTTTCCTACATGGAAATTTACAACGAGGAAATCAATGATCTCCTTGCGGTGGAGAACCAGAAGTTGCAGATACATGAGAGTTTGGAGGTTTGATACTGATGAAGCTGTGAAAATTTTGATAGTTGTTGAATTTGTATAACCACTGATTTTTATTTTTATATTTTTTTTCCTAGCATGGGGTATTTGTTGCAGGTCTGAGGGAGGAAATTGTCAATAGTGCTGAGCAAGTGCTTAAGCTCATTGAGTCGGGAGAAGGTTGAATACTATGTGAATGATAGTTTAATGCTTTTAATGCTTCTCGTTTATGCTCCTTTCGTATATTAAATATCAATTTGTTCTTATCTTTATTAGTTATTTTCTTTTTCAGTTAATAGGCACTTTGGAGAGACAAACATGAATGTACGAAGTAGTAGATCTCACACGATATTTAGAATGGTATATTTTTAATGTTTTACTGGAAATAAAGCTCCACCTGGTCATTATTATTTAAAACTCATTTTTCATTGTTTAATCTGTATAAAAGGTAATCGAAAGCAAGGGGAAGGACAACGATTCTTCAAGTGATTCTTCTAGTACTGATGCTATTCGAGTTTCAGTCTTGGTTCGTAAAACCATTTCTAACTACCTATTGACTATTTTCCTCAAATATATGCATATGCTTGTTGCCTCTTATTTTTTGGATTTGGCAAGTCATTTAATATTCTACAACTCTTTTTATCTGCCCTTTTTTTTATTTTGCATGTAATGTAGAATTTAGTTGATTTAGCGGGCTCCGAGCGCATAGCTAAAACTGGAGCTGATGGAGTACGTTTAAAGGAAGGAAAGCACATTAACAAGAGCTTAATGGCTCTTGGCAATGTGATTAACAAACTAAGTGATGGAGTAAAGCAGAGGTACTTGATTTTCCTTCTGTGTGTGATTGTAGATGACAGTAATGTTGAACAACAGTTTTTAATGATAGAATTCAAACTAATTCAGGGGACATATTCCTTACCGTGATAGTAAGTTAACTCGCATACTCCAGCCTGCTTTGGGTGGAAATGCAAAAACTTCAATTATTTGCACTATAGCACCAGAAGAGGTAACACGTTATTTATGTTTTATATTTTCTGTTATCTTGGTTCTAACTTTTTTTGTTTTGAGAAGATGTGCAAAAGGATTGGCATCTTTTTTTTATTTGTTTAATTCTGGTTTAATTAATTGACATCATGGTACATTTAGGATCATATTGAAGAAACAAAGGGAACATTACAGTTTGCCAGTAGAGCCAAGCGTATCACCAATTGCGTTCAAGTTAACGAGGTCTGTTTATTATCTTGTTTGTATTTCAATCACTCGCTTTTAGTTGGCTCGGATAATTTACATATAATGTTTTGATATAATAAGACATAGGCAGGACTTCAACTTAAACTAGTAGAATTTAGCAATAGATGAAATCCTTTGAGAATCAAAATACTGACACTTGCCTATGGCTATTTATGCCTATTTTGAAGCTGCATTTCACTATCCTTTTGGTGGAAATTTGAAGAGTAGCTAATAGTGGTTCAATTTGTCACAGATTTTGACAGATGCTGCCTTACTGAAGCGGCAGAAATTAGAGATTGAGGAACTGCGAAGGAAACTTCAGGTTGTGACAGTATGATATTAATTGTCCTCATACAAGAGTTTCAAACAATTAATGTAGTTCATCTCTTTTATAGGGATCTCATGCCGGGGTACTAGAGCAAGAGATTTTAAAATTGAGGAATGATATGCTCAAGGTAATTTTTTTTCTCCTTGTGAATGAATTTACAATTTATTTCTGAGCGCCAAGGCTAAGTTACGTGTATATAAATTATATTTGTTCATTTTGCAATTATAGTATGAACTAGAGCGTGAGAAGCTTCAACTGGAACTAGAAGAGGAGAGGAGATCACGCAAAGAGCGTGACCAATGCGTCAGGGAGCAACAGATGAGATTACAAAATCACAACAGTCTTGTTACTTCTTCAGGTGGTGATGGAAGCCATAGTGAGGTATGACATACTTATGCAAAGCACAACATAGAAATTAATTTAAGTCACAATAAAGATTGTTGTAATTCAATGTTATATGTATTCTAATCAATGGAAACCTGATCATGTTGAGAAAACATTACTTTGTGAATTAATTTGTGTTTAGCTAGTCATCACGTAAATGAATCTATTATTTCACTATTTTTATTATTAATCATACTAATATTCCGTATTTACTGGTAGGAGCAAAATTCTAAGAGACAAAGCTTCTGTGAAGAATGCAGTGATAGCAATGGTATATGCCAAGGAGGTGCTTTTAGAACTCCTTGCTCTAAGGCAGCTCCTAATGCCTTTGTTGTAAAGCGATCAAATTATTCAAGGCTACCTGAATATAGCCCACTTCCAGATACTTTTAGCAATGTGGCTGATGAAGATACTTGGTTAAAAATGAACAAAGGTTACATAGCTGACCTTGATTCACTTCAGATGACTCCTGCGACAAAAGTTCAATCCTTTCCCCTAAATGATGGAACTCCTGTGAGTTGTTATTACTGAAGTTCTTGATGCAATTATTATGTTATTGTAATGGTTATAATCAATTCTGTTTTGAATAATACATCTATTATTTCTTTTTCTCCTTTAGTTTCAAGTTCTTGGGCTCTATAACATTGACAAACACTGTTCAGATTGCTTTTTAACTTGCTATGTTTGTTTTTCCATTTTTATACCCTACCTTGGTGCTGGAGAAGAAATATGCTAAATTGGAAAATGTTTTGGTTTATAGTTTGTCACCCATCTATTGGAGGCTTATCTTTTTAAAATCATGCCAGCTAAATATAACCTAAAATCAATTATAATTAATTTTCCATGACAGTTAATCCTATTAGTCACTCATTAGGAGGTTTTTGTTAGTAATTTTAGCAATTGCATAATTTCACACTGTTATTTTAATTGGGCTCTTGTCAGGGTTGTTCAAATGAGAACTACAGAGATGTTCAAAAGCTCAAAAGACAATTAGAAAATGTCACTGAAGAGAAGAATGAATTTCAGGTTGGTACATAGTCTTGTTTATGTTATAATCTGAATTTTCAGATCCTGCGTATGTGCTTGAACCTGCACTTGTAAAATATTTTTCATTTGTTTATTCTATTTTCTCAAAGATGAAGAATACAATTTTATTGTTGTGAATTGCACTTCTGCGTCTAGCTAATCTGCTATACATTGTAAGTGCTACTAATGGGTATATAAGTGCAAATTGCAAGTTCGAGTTTATAAAATAATCCTTCATAGCAAACATAACATAAGAGAAATAGTTTTAAGCCCTAGTTTCTCAATAATATTGCTTTTGAGCTCTTTTCTTTTTCCATTCTAAGTAAATTCTCTTACAGCCTTGAACCAATCAGTTTCTCTTTTATTTACATTTTGACATGCCTTTCTATGTTCATGCTTTAATGTTTTTACAGAGAAAGTACAGCGAGGAAAAAATATTGAATGCTCGATTAACTGGGGAGATATCAGAACTTAGACAAGAAGTACTTGTAATTCGAGAAATCCCTCGAAGACTATATGAATCTGTTGTGAGTTGCAAGGACTTTTATGAGGATCTTCTGTGTAGCATGAAGGTGAAACTTGTGCATTATGCCAGCAACGTTCAAATTTTTTCTTCAGATATTCAAAGAACTGATATTTACTTTCTGTCCTTTTGTATGTGAATTAGAGCTTTGCAGCTGATGGGGAATCTTCCACTGCCAAAAAGCTTGTTAGCATCAGTGAAATTGGCTCCAGCCTTTTCTCAACTCTGGAAACCAATTTCTTGATGGCAATGGATGGTGACAAGTCTTTCTCCAAGAATGATTCTCTAGTCCGAGAACAATGCAAGGTATTTCGTGAGAAGTTGAAAAGCACAATTTCAGCACTGATACTGTCAGAAAAAGCACCTATTGACAATAAGCAAGGAAAGAATTCACCATGTAGTTGCAACAATAAGGTAGCTGCCTGGTCACAATTATCAAGATATCATATCTCAATTATGCTTTTATTCTTTATGATGTTTGTGCTGTTTGTTTTGTCCATATTATTACCTCCGTTGACTGAGTGGTAATAAAAAATAAATTATATGAAAGTTTTGTCTTTATTGTTTATTTTGGCCATAAACCTCTGTTGACTGAGTGGAAAAAAAAAATTAAAATTATTAGAAAGTTTTGTCCTTTTTTTCCCAATAAATTGGGATTCATTGTAAGACCTTTTTGATTGGCCATGTTCTTCTTCTTAAAATCATAGAACAGATTAAACTTAAACTATTTATAGTATGACTTCTAGAAAATGGCATGTTTTCTCTACTGTAGATCCATCTTCCCTAAATTTCACAACTGTGGTATCTTGTTGATCTAACATGGCATAAAGCTACTTTCTCGAGGAATAAATTAAGGATAAACCTTGCTTTTAATTTGTTTGGAATTATGATCCTTAACAATTAACAGTTAACACTCTGTAAATCTGAGTTCAAGAGCTAGAAAAGCTTAGTAATTTTTTTTTTCCGGGAACAGAATGATACCTATCAAGGTTATCAAAATAGAGTGATCTCATCAACTATGTACTGTGTACCATGTGCTAGTTATGGTGTGACAGAAGTTCAACTTCTGAACTAGACCAAAAAGTTCAATATATTAGTTGAAAATCATATCCTGAGGTTGCTCATGGACTGCTATGACAATTATTTTTCTATCTTAATTAGGTTGTTTGTGCATCCAGTCTGTGGCTTTTCTTGACATATAATATTAGTTTTAGAAATGAAGCCTTGACTCGTATGTTGCAATGCACCAGATGTTAAAGGTTCTGGTACGAATAATTGATGTCTGCTAGTTGGAAGACTTCAAATTCATTCCTGCATATGTGCATACTATGTTTTTGCCCAAAACCAGAACATTGTATCCAGTCTTTTGCTTTTCTTGACATATGATTTTAGCTTTAGAAATGAAGTCTTGACTCGCATGTTGCAATGCACCAGATGTTAAAGTTTCTGGTACTAGTAATTGATGTCTGCCAGTTGAAAGACTTCAAATTCATGCCTGCATATGTGCATACTATGTTTTGCTCAAAAATAAAACATTGTAGGCTGCTTTCTATTTTTCTATTTTCTTTAAGATTTAGTTTTGATTGCGGTTAAGGGCTGTGCTCAGGAAGAAGAATCTACTTGTTGGAAGGAGAAATTGAGCAGTGAACTCAATACCATCAAGGAAAAGTACCACGGCTTGGAGAAAGATTTAGATCTCAACAACAAGTTTCTGGAAACTTCCAAAGAAATGTATGATAGCTTGGAAAGAGAGTTTCGGCTGTTGCAAGAAGAGCGAGATTCTTTGCTCAACAAAGTATCCGAATCATCTCAAACACTTACAATGGTTACCGACCAAAAGGAAAATGTCTTGAAGGATTATAACACTGAAGTAGAGAAAAAGAAAAATCTCGAAGAAGAGATTAAACAATTCAGCGTGGCTTTTGCATGCCGGCAGAAATCGCTTGTTTCTTTCCACAGTGATCTGAAATCAAAAATCGAGAAACTGAGAGCCCAAAATCCAGTTTCTGTACCCAAATCTCGAGGGTAATACTCAACATGAACTTTTGTTATGCTACTATGCTTTGTAGTGTATTGAGAGAGATCATTTCTATCTAATCCACATTATTTATTCAAGTTTTCATATTCTTGAATTGGAGCTTGTTTATGCAGTTGCAAGGGAATGTATTAGGTACTTCTTGATATCAGCTTGGTGTCATTAAACAGTTTCTGAGCTTTTGAAACAGAGATCTAAAAGTTACGTCTATAAATTCATATATTTTAAAATTTTACACAAAACTTCAGAATCCTAAATAAGATTATCAATCAAAATGTTAAATAGTTAAACTCTTTTGTGTTTTGGTAAGATCTCAAAGAAACTGGTTTGCGAGTTTCGGAAAAGGCTGTTGTTGCATGTGACGAACTATTTAAATTTCTTTTTTCACAAGCTCCAAAATTAGGATTACTTGAGTGAGGACCATTTTTAGCTCTTGTTCCGAATCTTGATTCTTTTGAACACAATCTTTTTTTCTTTTTTTTTTTTAAAGTTTAAAAGACAATGTACTCTTATCATAACAAATATTTCCCTTTCAATATTTCGCTAGATATTGTACAAAATTATTATGCTCAAGTCTCTGTCTTGCACTCTATCATACAAGCAAGTTGCCGTCTAACACATTTTTAACGCACGCAAGTCTTCTTCATACATGCAAGACTTATCTTGTACTTAGCATGTATTGACAGATCCTGGTGCGGTGTGATTACAGGATAACGTCTTACAAAAACGTGCAACTAAAAATTTAGAAATGGATTTCATTATTTCAACTTTCACAAAATTATAATTTTTCAATAAAACTACAAATTTTCATATAGCAATTTCAAAAGACTTTGTAGTAACTTAGTTGAGTATTGTTCTTACGCTAGAGATTTGGTAAGGAAGAAATAGAAAAGAATTTTGAAATTTTCGAGTCATACCCAAATCTCCGAATCAAAAGAAAAATTTGTTATTTGTTTGGGGAAGAAATGGAAGGTCAATAATAGAGCGCCACGTGTCAATGAAAAATTACATGGCTGACCAGAAGGTACCCGACCTACACAAGATACTGCTAATAGTCAAGCTGATACGCGGGGTGCCCCATGTCAGAAGTGAAATGGATAAAGAAATTGTCCGGAATATTCGCTGCATAAAATATCTCCATCGCCCAGAAAATAATATTTGATTTGGAATAATCAAATAAGGAATATCTTGTTGGAAAAGAAGGGACAGCTGGCTGCCATACTTGTCAAAAAGTAAAGGACAACACACTAAAGACAATAATCATCCAGACAGCCTCTACTGAGATATCCAAGACTACCATGCAGAATGCACCATGTGTAAAAAAGAATAAACCTAGCAAATAACGCCCTACTCGTTCTCCAAGCATGCTCTCATTGCTCTAAATGAATATACAAGCCAAAGGAATGGCATATTCTTAAGGGCTGATCAATAAAATTTCTCTTGGTGGCAGGCGACCAGGGCACCCAGGGCACTCTATATGAAAGCACTTGGGTTCTATTTTTCTCACTCATGAATACTCACAGCAATACACACAAAAAAATAGGCTGAGACTTTCTTCAATCTCCAGCCACCATTGTTAAGGGCTTGTAAGCTCTTAACATCTAAAATATTGCCAGTAAATTGACTTGAGCGTCGGAGTGTGATCGTCGGTCACTGCCAGCTCCACCTCTAATCTCTCTTCTCTATTTTGCAAGTTAAAAACAACTCATAAGCCAACTATCATTCTAGACTTAGGTCTTCCAAAGCTCACTCACTTCTTCCCTTCACTTTCAACCTCTGTTCTAAACCATCTCAAATAACGCACCCTGGGTTACGCGAGGCACCCCTATTATCCCTAATACAAATTTTATTGTTTTTAACTAAATTTTTGTTTCTTTTTCCTTCATACCAAAATTTAGTTAAAAACATTATTTATTTATGAATTTGGGACAAATAATTAAAGTTCCAAAGAAAATTGGAGATTTTTCTATATCGATTTGGATCAAAGTCGTTTATGAATTGAGTTTTAAATTAATAACTTACGATTCATTATTTTATTTGCTTCTTGTTTATGGGGATCAAACACCTTCTCAAGCATCAAAAAGTTCGGAGCATGTACTGGTAGTTAATAACATATTTAAGGTGGAGAAAATCTCGAATCAATTTTTTATTCTCCTAACGGCCAGTTATAAAAAGTTACTTAAAGACTACTCTAATCGAGTCCTCAAAAAATTACTTGATACCTTACTACTACAATAAATTCAGTTATAGTGCAGTCCGATAAAAAATATATAGTAGATTACAAAATTATAGGATTTTTGAGAATTTAATCTGATCAAACATTCAGGCTTTAATAGCTTTGATGTGAATCTAAACTAAGTTAAATTGTATTCGTTAATAGCTTTGATGTGAATTTCCAAAATAATAATAATAATAAATTTTAATGCATAAATCAATTCAATTTATCCAAATCATTGATGCGTGACTCAATAAATATTTATGAATCTAGGTTGAAAAGTAAATAAGCTTAAAAGCAATAATAACGACGTGGATCAACAACTGAAATTCGTATAAACAGGAACAAAATAGTGAACAAAACCACAAAATCAAAAAAGGAATATGAAAGGGTCCATAGACTAATAAGTACAGCCAAAGGGGAAAGTCGAGTGATCTCAATCATAATGTATGTTATTATCTTTCAATTTTTCGATAGGAACATATACCAATTTACATAATATCAGTAATGGTGCGGTCCCATACAAAAAACCACTAATATGAATCAAAGGAATTTGGCTCAAAATTGCTTATCTTTTTAACGAATTAAATTGAGTTGAATTGAATTGAATGGTTCCCACACGTGCAAAAGGAATTAGTCGGTGAATGAAATTGACAAGCAATTACCCGAAACCAAACAAGAACATCAGGGACAACTAAAATCTAATGTGTGGTCATTTTCTATTTGATTCTTAGAAACAAGTAAATGAGCAGGGAAATATTAATAATTCATGAATTATTGTTTCTTGCTTCAATGGAATTTTCTTTTTAATCAATTTTTTTTTTTATAAATTTTCATTGAGGGTTTATTTTAGTTCATTTGGTAGCATGTTGTTATTAACAAATAAAAAGTGCTTTTCCAAGAAATGGTATTAGATTTATGGGGAAAGTGTTTTGCTATTAGTACTTTCAATTGTTTCTTTTTTTTCTTTTTTGGGGGGGTTATTCAAAACATTTTATCTAATCTTTTTGGTTCAACAAAGTAAGACTATGTATACTTTTTGTAAACGCAATTAGAATTGAATTTAGTATATGGGAATTTTAAATCGTTCAAGATTATGGTCAAGGTTTGTTCACTTCCGTGCCGCAGTAGCTTAGAACAAATCAATCTTAATTAATTCGAGACTTTTGAGTCAACAAAGGGAATTATATCATGATAATGGAAGAACTTTGACTATGAGCACCTGAGGGTAATACAATTGAATTGCCTCAAATCGTCTTTATTCATGTACTTTTTCAAAAAAATAATATATTACAATAAAAAATATACTTATATTTACAATTAAATAATTATTAAGACAAACGTAAATAAATTTTATTACAGAATATATCTGTAATCACTAATATCTAAGAGATGTATCTGCCCTACTTACAATTTTCTCTAATGTTATGTTAATTATTGTCCTAAGAGCAAAATTAATTAAAAGATATTTGTGAAATAAAAAATCTATCATAAAGGGGAAGAAAAGAAAAGATATGACTACCAAAAAATTACACACCGATGTACTTTTAAAACATTTAATTCAATGGTGATAATTAATTTCTTTAAGAGGAAAAGTTTGTGTAATTTACAAATGTCCCTATTGTACATAAGTTGGGCTCACTCCATGATTGAAAATTTGGAGTTGGCATTTACAATCTAGCCACCATACGCGATGTATATTTTTCATCATAGACAAGATCTATTGAAGCTTTCGTTAGCATTTGATTTGTAGAGTTTGTATCCTTCTACACGATCAAAACAAAAATTAGGCAAATTAGGCATCACAAGTAATCCTATATATGTATAGTCGCCATTTTGAACTCTGATGAAACTTGCTTACCCACCACTTGATTTTGACGAATCATCCAAATACAAAGAAAGATCATGACTGCCGGTGATGGAATTACGGGTGGATCTTAATTGATGATGATGATTTGACATAGCAAATATGGCCCATGTGTCAACTTTTATGTGGCTTAAGTTGTTGACTTCTTTTTAGAATCTTAGATGATTACGGAGTGTTTTCTTAAATTACATTTATTGTAAGTTGTAAATTTTTGACTAAATTTTTTTAATGTAAAAATCAGTCATAGAATAATAGAATTAAGTGGGGTTAATGGGTGAATTTTACTTAATTATAAATTATATTAAACATAACTTAAGGGAAACCAGATTATAAAGGTATGTAACTAACAATATCACTGCTCCCTTTCTTTAAATATTTTATTCGTACATTTCATCTCAATTGATTTAAGACATTAATATTATTAAATTAATGTAAAGTTGTAGGTGAACAAATTTTTCCTTCTTTATTCCTATTTTTAGGTAGTTGTGTGTTAACTAATAAAACGTTTCAATATGAATCGATGTGTTTATTAAAGAGATGACAGAATTCTGTAGCATTACTTGTTTAATATGCAAAGTGATGCTTAATGAAGTCATATTCTAAGTGACGCTGTCTTGACATGAACGGATAACTAGAATTATTAATCATACTAATTAATTAAAACAATCCATTGTGAAATCAACACAAAAATAAATTGGGGTCTACAACAAAAATTAAAAATTCATTTTGGGATATGATTAGTGTTAATTAGTCATATGGCATGTGTTAGGTGCCATGATTAATTTCACCATTAACCTCCATAAAAGAAATTTCATGAACAAGTTTGTCTTCGAATTTGACCCAACACATTTTTCTTCAACACATGTCGCTCATCTTTGATAAAATTAAAAATAATAATCATGAATGATATCAACATAATAAAACAAGTCCATCTATTCATATATCTAATAACTTTTTATTTGATTTATTGATATCAGAAGTCTGTTAGGATGTATTTCAGTGTACCCAAAATCGAATTTAAATTTAAAATTTATTTTTATAGAAGGCAAAAATTTACTCTTACGCATGTACAAAGTACTCAAACCATCGACCTCTATATTAACAAGAATATTTTTATGGAGTGACTTTGAATTAGGAAGTTAGCATGCATAAATTATGATTATTATTATTATTATTATTTTGATTACATGAGATTATTTCTCAAGATACAATATATTACATGCTACTATAACTGATATTTACAATCACATAATTATTGAGATTACTTTACATAAACTCTTATATAGCACGACCTGAATTTTAACCCTCTTTAATAATCGAAAGACTTCAACCCTCACTCAAGAGATAATGTTTTTGTAGGGGTTCAAACCACTTCCCTCACACTTGTGAGGGAGTGCCTTAACCACTGGGTTTAAGGTCCAATGGTTAGCACGCATAGATTATTATTAATGATTGAAAATAGGATACTTACGCTACATAGGAAATGAACAAAAATTCTCTAAATTTTCGCAATCTTCGGCTTTTCTGAATATGCACGCATGTATACAGTCCAAACTAAGTTATCACATTTATTATCGTAATTAATTTCATCTTTATTTATCAAACAATATTGTCAAAGGATTTGAAATAATGTTTCTTGAATTTTCAATTTCATTTTCATTGACAGTAAATATCTAAAGAGTGTCATTAATAATAAATGAGGGCTAATCTAGTACGCGAAGCCATTCATGTTATGGTGCACGACGTTGTGCGTGGCAAATCATGAATGGGCAGTTGTGGTGCCCACAGAATAAAGCCTCCAGTCATTTTTTGCCACGAGTGACATGACACACCATAACGTGTACAACATCGTGCACTATATCAGAGTTCAATGAATAATAATACAAAGTTTTAAAAGTTAATCACTAAAAATTACGCCAAAAGTCAATACATATACCCTAATATTCCAGCAAGCATTACGTAAAGTCAAGTTTTTGCCACATTTTTCTATAAAATTATTGCTTTTTTTAACGAAAACAAATATACGTACATATAAAAGTCAATTCTTTGTGACTCCGGATAAGTTTTTGAGCAAGTCGCTTCATTGAAAGATTGAGAAGATTATTAACTAAAACTTGCATCCGAAAATACTTTTATCCATGTCTATCGAGCCACCCATCATTAAAGTAATAATAATAATAATAATTAAAGAAACAATGTAATCCACTTTTTTTATTTTGGTCTGAACAACGTTTTGAGTAGGCCATAAATGTGAAAGGTACTTTTAAGACTGTACTATAATTCAGATTAATTTCTGCTCACACTGAGTCGGCTCGTAAGGGTAAAGTGCTGGCCAAAATGGTAACTCCATACGAAAGCGAGGTTTAAACCCTTGACCTCTCTTAAAGAGTGAGACTGTCGAACCACTCACACCAATCAACTTTGGTTACACTGTAATCCACTTTAATCACAGGAAAGGATTTATTAGGTTTCTGTTAAACCCCGTGGACTAAAAAGCAAAAGCAACCCCAAAAAGTTGATTTGCATTGCTGTATTTCCTATGGAATATATATACATAAAGCCAAACGTACATGAGTTAACTAATTAAAACAAAGAGTGCAAGAAAAGCAAAATAAAGTAGAGTATACGTAGAAGATTATCATTATTTTTTTTTCGGGGTCATGACACTGGTGATTAAAATATCAAAATTGGGTTAATTTTCATAATTAATTATAGGCACATACGCTAATTAATCTGGTTTTTGAAAACGAAATTGGTCAATTTAAGAATGTTTGCATATATATACATGAGAAGCACTTTCACTTCCTTCAAGTTAGGGCACCAGAGTGAATAAAGAAAATGCATTATGGCCCTACTTTGTCTTCCCAACAAGCAGCATCATTTTCTCCTTTTCTTAATTTAACCAAAAAATTTTGCCGCCAATTGCTCCTTCACGTCCTCTCCATAGTCCATATATATATATATATATATATATATATATGATGAACCAACCCTAGGTTACTTGAAAATTGCTCCGATCTGGACGTTTGCATTTTTGCACTTTATATATCCGTGTAAATATATAAATCAGTGTAAATGATTTTTACAGTATAGAAAGGGACATTTACATATATGAATGTAAAAGATAAGTTAAGATTTTTTTTTAATCTATGTAAAGGATAAATCTATATTTTATAAAATATAGACGTGACAAGATAACTCTTAAATTATATTTTACGTAATCTTTATAACGTGGAAAGTTTGGCATCGGAGGCAGGCTCGTACTTTGACAAGATGTACATTTTTTGGACGTAATTTGAATAACTGAAAGTGACATATATATGTGTGTGATGCCTAAAGAAAAATTAATGAAATATATATAGTCAGCTGATGGCTGGACTCCATTAAAGAAGATGTTAAAAATTCAAAAGAAGGTGGGAGGCAACATTTTTCTAAAGGGGACTATTGAAATTGAATCTTTTTGACCTTTTTGAAGCTTTGGAAGATGAGAATGTTCAAAGGAAATGACCAAAAGTTGCATTTATTTTGAATATGGGGACCAGATGCATGGAAAGACCTCCATTCATATTCAAAAATATTTTCTAATTAATTCATTAGTTAACCACCCACACAATTATAATAAACAATTAAATTAATGCCTTGAGTAATATATATATATTAAGCAGTGCATGCAAGTCCCTACGTGCGAACCACCCAAAAAAAAAAAAAAAGGAATACACTCATAGTGATTATTAAAATTAAAACATTTGGACATTAATTAGTTTCTATTTACTCAACAACTTAGAGAGAGCTGGCTCTCTCATAAAGTGCGTCACGATTTTTGTTAGTATTGTACTGTATATTTGAAAGTTTTTGATGTACAAGAAAATTGTAAATATGGTCACGGGAAATTATATTGAATCATCGAATGTTCATGAAACTCATAAATTCTTCATAAACTAATTGTACTAGCTAAAAGCTAAAGAACCAAGCTGGTTTCAATATCAGATGGTAGCTATGGCTTCATTTATTAATTAGTCGGTTCAGTTCTTTTTAGGACACGTATAATTCTTGCTTCCCAAACAGAACCTACAGAAGCAGATCGCAGAAGCACTTGTGGAAACGTGCTTTTGGCAGAAGCTGTTTATTACTTTGATGAGTGAATGAGGGCTTTCCACTCTCTTATGCAGCTAATGCATATATAAGCTGAAACATCACCGAGATTCTGTAAACAGCAAAGCCTTGACTGAGATGAATTTTGATCATTGTTTCAAATTTGTCTGTCTTGGTCAAAGTTTCCATTGTTCAAATAAAAAGTTTGTTGATTTTACAGGAATAATTTTTATTTTCTTATAAACTGAAATCATAAAACTTGTAACACTTGTGATCATGTAAAATACATTTTTGAGGAGTGAATTAAATCCCTAATCTATTTTTACTTTCACTGCAAGAGGCCAAAATACACAAGTTATTTATTTATTTTTTTCTCTAGGAAATAGATACAAATCTTGAGTTATTTTCATGATAAGTGATGATGTCTATTTTATCTAATTGATATTTGATATATTGACATTATAATCATAAATCTATGAATAATTTACTTCAAACAATCATAAATATACAATTAAGGTTTAATTCACTTAAGAATGACTCTGAAAAATTTACTCTCACAATTTATTACAATTCTAACTTGATCTATTCAATTTGAAGAACCCTCCAACATGAAAACACACACCTTCCCACATTTATTATACACCATACTTAATTACTTGCATTTACCATCTCAATTTGAATTCAAACTTTACCACTCCCCATTTCAAAATTTATAACCAACAAAGTAGTTTTTGTTTTTTTTTTTAATTTTTTTGGGCATAATGTAAGTGTGTCATGGCTCATGGGTACCACCACCTCTAAATTAATATAATACATGAATGAAGAATATGTTTGTTAAGGCAAATTTCTAGTACTAATTAAAAGTACTATGTAAATGTGCCCTACATGTTCAAACCCTAATTGATTCTCTTGATTTTAAAACAAAGTATCATCATCATTATTAGTAGCCCTTAAATCGTGGATCCCAAATTTAAAAACATTAATTCGATACCCTCTGAGTCTTCTATTAAGTGAAAAATTAAAATGTAATAATCCAAATTGGGAAACACACGATGAGAAAGCAAGCAAGGGCGATAAGGTCATTTGACCAAAAGTTATATCCTTTATTTTTTCTGAGGAATCTCCGACAAGTCGTCCTTTAAAGAGATGGAGAGGCCCAGTGTAAAACTGAACACGGAGAATCAAAGATTGGAAAAAGAAGAAGAAGAATCTATTGACAAGATTCGAATAGATTTTTGGCTACGAATGACAACCACCACCGACATGTCGGCTCTTTGAATTTTGGACACATTTTGGCTTTGCTTGGCGCCGTCATTTGACGTCGCCTGAACTTCCACAAGTGAACAAACTCGTAAAAAATATTTATTTATTTAATTATGTAAAATATTTATAATAATTACGGAAAATAATTTATTTAAAAAATACTTATAATATTTAAGGGGTCCAATTACACTATCTTACGATGTACAAGATGTTTAGAAAGTCAATAAAATTAGACTAATACTTTACATCATATATATATATATAAGATGATTAGAAAATCAATAAAATCTTATTATCGGAGAATAATTAGACCATATGATATAATATCCTAAAATACCATAATTGTGGTCAAAATTAAATACATAAAAACATAATTTCTTATGAGAAATGGCCAGTCAGCATAATTGATGAACAAATTTTTCTTCTTCTTCTTCTTCTATGTGTCAATTTTGTCACAATTGAATATAATTAATTTATTCAAGAGCGAAAATGATTGCTCTTGAATAATTGGACATACTTGATACGTGTGCAAGTATCACCATTTGCACGTAAATAAATGAGAATCATCTCTTATTATATTATATTTGCCACATTATTCATGGGATATTATCATATTAAGAAAAAAATTAATAAAATCATGGACATCCTATGCACAAATGGCATTAACATAATAGAGTTTATCCTCTAGTATAGAAATATATTTATTGATTAAAAAAAATAAAGAATCCAACTCAATGAGTACATATACACATTCACCACATAAAGCTTCTGATTAATAATGACCATAAGAAAATCATCTTACTCCCAAAGAATTTAAACTAAATTATTGTTAATTAATAAATTTTAATTGTCATTTTTTAACGGATAAAAATTGGTCAAATTTTAGTTATTTTTTATAAATAATAAAAATTTAATAGACTGAATCAGTCTACAACACAACGATTAAAATGTTATAACGGATAAATTTTTAGTTATTTTTACTAAATTTCTTTTCACATGTTTAAAATGTTGCCTTTTTTAAATTTTAATTTAAAATCTTTTTAAGGAATTTTAGAAAATAACCCAAATTTTCACAGATTTAGGAGAGAAAAAATAAAAGAAAATGAAAGTAAAAGAAATCGATAATGGAAAGGATAATTAATTTAAGAATAAAATAATAGAAAATAAACGCCGTTAAAACAGAAAAAACTGCCACTATAAATAAGAAACAAGGCAACATGAGAATAAACAGTTTGGTCTGAGGTAATAAGAAAAGTCTAATTAGCTAAAAGCCTAAAGAGAAGGCAAATCCATTCAAAAAACATAATTTTTTGTTTTGTTTGAAGAGAGAGAGGGAGAAAGAGAGATAAAAGAGAAACACAGAGAGAGAGAGAGGGAGATTCAACTTCAAGATCTTGTCAGATCGGGACACCAACTGTAAGATAATCTTTCTTCTTCTTCCTCTTCTTCTCGTTGTAAGAACTTGAAAAAGAATTTTTTTTTTCTTTTTAAAAATTTCATTTCATTTTTATAATGTGTTTTGATCTAATGTTTTTAATGTCTCTTTATCTCTTCATTCCATATCTTCATCTGGGTAATTCTGAAACGAGATTTTGAGAAATGGGTATTTTTTGTTTTTATGTGGGGGCATTGTGGAATTTGCATGCATTTCTTGTTGCTTGTGATATTTTTTTCCGATTTTTTTTTTCAATTCTCATTGTGTGCTCTTTGCGTATGCTGCGGTTCTTTTTCTTTTTCCTCTTGTTCTTGTTCTTTTTTATTTTTTAATTGTAGTTATGGTAATGCTTATATGTGAAGATGTTCCCATATGTAGTTTTTTGCTTAATAAATGAAGATATTTTTTTCCTTACAGTGTTTTAGTTAATGTAATTATGTGTACATGAAGCATTTATGTACAAGTGCCAGTTTTTTTCTCCTTTTTAAATTCTTGCCATGTTTAATCTTTATACTTCCATTCTTATCTTCGTGAAGAATTTTTTTTCTCCTTAAAGATCTCTTATTTATTTTTTTTCTAAATACTTTTTAGATTTTTGTTTTTCAATGCTAAAGACAGCGAAAATCTCAGGAGTAATATAAGAAAATATATGGTTGGGATTTGAGATTTAAATCATAAGAGCGAAAATCATTTTATGTTGTTGAAAAGCTTCCCTATTAAGTTGGCATGAATTTATGAAATTAGATTAAAAAATATAGTTATTTTAAAATTTAAATAAACTTCTTCAAATAATGGAAAGTCTCAATTCTCCAGATCCATGGAGTTGTGGGACCATTTTTTGCTTTCTGTCCAGGTCTTTTAAGCTACTAAGTTTAGGATAATGGTATCTGTTTTCTTGGTTTTGAAATAAGACCTTCAGCTTTCTATACGATTAGGAGATCATCACCTGTTAGCTTCATACTCTTGTGATCTTACGTAGTTGTCTGGATTGGAGATTTTGAAAATGGAAACATTTCAACGGAGATTTGTAATTTGTGTGAGTGGGAGCTTTCTGAATATTTGAAAATTTGGAGTTGTAAGGGGAACAAGAGGTGAGAAAGACAAAATCTCCCCTTTCTCACGTCCATCATCGTGTCTTTTGTAGATTGTATCTCAAAAGTACACGTTTCTGCTAGGTATTTATAATCCAGTAACCAACTCATTGGTTGGAACAATTGACATGATGATTTTATATCCCATAGATTAATTAAAGCAATTTTATGGTAAGGATCAAACTTAAAATATCATATTCTTTGAACTCGTAAAAAGCAGCCATAAATCTTCTAATTAGTAGTATGATTCCCCTTTTCCATGTTGAATTATTTACATTCGTTTGTGGTGCTTTAGAGCATCTTCTTATTTCTGAAATATTTACTAACTTCTTTTTTTGTTTTGTTTTTTTGAAGTGTCAATAGATCTAAATACATGTATCTGAAAAATATGTTTGTTTTTATTTATTCTTTTTTATGTCTGAAGAATATGTTTGTACTAATTTCTTAGTTTTTTTTTTTTTTTTTGTAAATGAATTTGAGAGTTTAAATTTGAAATGTTGACTTTAGACTTAAGGTATAAGTAAAAAATTTTAGCCTTTTCTTTTAAAATGAAAAATCATACAATCAGTGATAAATTTTAAAACGGACAATCTAAAAAGTCTAATTGTCTTAAAATACGTTACATTCAAAATTTTTTTTTTTTTAAAGTTTTAGTCGAATTAGACATGACATCTTCTCGAGCGCGGAGAGTTGTGTCATAGATTCTGACATGGATAAGAAAACCTTTCATAAGTGTTCTTGGTGTCTTGTTACACTAGATGTCTGCATCTGTAGTGAGTATATATAATTTGGTTGAGCAATGTCACTTCTATGAAGCATGGTGATACTTAGTGTTTCACTTACCATGCAGGGTGATGGGGAGGGAACTCGCAGGTGTACACATGGATAAGAATTCAAATGGAGTTGTGCCGAATTCAAATGGTGCGTCTTGTGATAAAGTTCATGTAGCTCCCAAAATCCCAGAAGATGACGCTGATGCAAAGGACTATGAGGTGAAAGAATGCACTGAAGAGAACTCGGTTGAAAATTTTCGTGAGAAACAAGATGAACTTGGTATGAAAAGTAAAAATTTTGATGTTGACCTAACTGATGATAGAAATGACAAGCTGGCAGTGCAAAAGTCAAACTCTCTGCCATCTAAATCTCATGGTCCTGCTAATGTGCGTACAAGTCGTACTGTTCCACAGCCCTTTGCTCTGGCAACTGAAAAACGTGCTTCAGGCACAACTAGACATGGTGGGGCTGAAATTGCAGCAGATAGCAACAATGCACAATCTCCTATGGCTAAGAAGACTTCACAGGTAAGTTAAATCCTCAATTGGATAAATAGTGAATGCCACTATTCTTTATTATTATGTTAGGGCAATGAGTTTAATGAGAAACTTGACATGACATTGTTTATAGCCAATATAACTGGAGGTCTGAAGAGGCAAAGAATTCCAACTATTTGTAAGGAGTTTGGAACTGAGAAGTTACCTGACAAATAGATAACGAATTCATCCACTGGAGTTTGTACCTCATAAAATTGCCTAAAAATATTTTTTCTTGCATAAAAGTGTAGGATTCGTTAGATTTGTTGAAGAAAAAAGTTATAAAATTTCTTAAGAATAGTATTGAGAATCTTTACCCACTATATGCCTTCTTGATTCAGTCTGTATGCTTGATTCAATTGGAATTGCTGTACGTCATAACCATTGTTTTGTTTGGCTTCCCTGGTGCACCTTGGGGAAATCTGTTGTTCACAGATTTGTAGTCTTGTCATCCTATTTGCATGACCGTCAAAAGGAATATATTGCTCTTTGAAAAAGCAATCTGTATGGTGAAAATTCTGAAGGGAATTCAAAAGCATTGTGATGTTGTTCGCAATGATCAATGTTGTACAAATTATGGATTTCAAGTTGTTGCTAGTCTTTGATATTCTGCAATTTCTTTCAGCCAAACTCACCCCTGACATCAAGGAAGCTGTCACAACTTGATAACAAGAAGCTCCTTGATGAAGAAGATAGTTGGTCCGTTGCTTCTTCGTATCCTTTGTGTCATATTACATACTTCTTATTTAAGTGTGCTTTTAACTATATTGTTTCGTATAAGTTGGCTTTGATTATCCTGAGCTATACATAGAACGGCGGCATCTGTACGGAAGGTAACTGTTGGAACGGCTCCAAAATTTAGATGCTCTGAACGTGCTGAGAAACGGAAGGAGGTATTTTCTTTGTTATCAAATAATTAAATGTGAAATTTATTTGCAAACGAGTTATCTAAATAATGTTTTTTTATCTTTGTTGTCATTTCCATCTTGCAGTTTTACACGAAATTAGAGCAAAAACACAAAGCTTTGGAGGAAGAGAGGAGCCACTGTGAAGCAAGACTGAAGGTGCATTTTATTAAGTATCTCTGATCTACTGTGTCAGCAAGTGTCGGATGTTATCTTACTACAGAATCTGACGATGTTATGAGTGAAGAAATCAATCTTGATTTATTTATTTTTGGCATTCTATTTCCAGGAAGAGCAAGAAGCTGCAATTAAGCAACTTAGAAAGTCCCTGGTGATTAAAGCAAAACCAGTTCCCAGTTTTTACTACGAGGGGCCCCCGCCCAAGGCTGAACTTAAAAAGGTTTTTTTTTTTTTTTCCATATTTTCTTTCAGTTCTGGAAAGTCCATAATCCTTTATGATAAATTTCAGATTTAAGTTGAACAAAATTGCGTGTAAGGCTAGGATTTAGCTAAATTTGTGTTTTTCTCCAGAATAGCTGCAACGGAGGAGACTTCTTAAGTATGTAGTTCTTAATAATGTTCTAATGAGGAGGGAGAGGATGTAATAATATTAAATTATTAATGTCAATCTTGGAAAAGATATTCAGGAAAATTTTACTATTAATGGAAATTAAAATTGCCTTTTATTTTACACTCAGATTTTGTTGGACCACAAAATATTAATTCTTTACTTTCTATCTAATACCAGCTGCCATTGACAAGACCGAAATCTCCAAAACTAAACAATGGTAGTCGGCGAAAGAGTTGCAATGATGCAATTATCTCTGCTGGGGAGGACAAGGGAAGAGTTTCAGCTCGGGCACAGCGCCATAGCATTGGTAATTGCAAAGAATCCCCTGCTACCAAGACTCCTAAAAGCAGGATCCGTGAACAGAATGGTAATGGAACTTACAAGGTCAACGATGAACTGAAGCAGATGGAGACAACAAAAACCTCCCCTCAGATTATCACGGAGCAGGCAATTACAGATATCACTGTCGAATCCTGAACTGTTGGTTTCACTAACTCTAAATTGGGGAAATGGACTTAGATTTCCATCGCTCCCATATGGATGTTCCTAAAGAAATAGCCTGTTTCTTTTAAGCTGCAGTGACTCAGTTTTAAGTGGTTTGTGTTGATCTGAATTGTAAATTATTTTTTTTTCCTGCCAGCTGGGTACATATTATGTTATATATAAAGAGTCATCCACTTTAACATGGACAAAAATGTTGTTTTGTCCGACATATTGATAGCTTAAGCAATAGTATGAACTTGAGGTGGCAGTTTTTGAAATGTTTTATATATATAAGTTGTATTGAGTCTCTCTCGACATTCTTTCTTCTAATTTTGATCATTGCATCATAATCCTGACATCTGTGTTCATAATATAACTTTGTGCATCACTTCATTTCTGGGCACCTTTGGATTCCTTGTATCTTGAATCAAAACTTAATTGCAGGCTCAATTCTGGACTGCTTTTAATAGTTTGCAAACCAAACCGTAGTTTTGGCATCAAACTTAAATGCAGGTTCTGTTCTTTACTTGTTTCTGTTGAGAGGGCAATCACTTGCAACTTCTCATAGTTTGGTAAATAAATGTGGTTTTGGAAGTTCATAAACTTGCTGTGTAATCTGTCTAGTATGTTTGGATGATACAAATTTCAAAGACAAAAAACAAAAGTAAAATTTGTTACAATTTATACATACAATTACAATCTAAAATTTATTGAGATTCTGGATTTAGTAGTACAATTTAGAATTCTGACGAACGTGCTAAGCAGTAGCTCGGCAAATTAGTCTGATTAATATTCGTGGAGATATCTACCCCTAATTATGTAGTTAGAATGAATTAAAAAAATCAAACGGATCATATGAATTATTTAGTTAGAATGATTTAAAAAAATCAAACGGATCATATGAAAGATAATCCTCAACACAAGTTTATGGGCCAAGTCAAGAACAATATATCAGTAAAAGAGTGCAGGCAGCATCAAGTATAAAACAAAGGATAAAACAAACAAAACTACCAGTAAAAGATGACCACTTTCATGTCCTATGCATCTTCATCTTCTCTGATTCTTCAACCCCTTAAACCCTCAAAATTCTCAAGATTGTCAAAGGCAAAGACAGTAACTTCAACCATTATTAAAGTACCTTCTTCTCAACTGAAACCCAGCAGCACAAAACGCTTAAAAACCCACTTCAAGAAACCGCCGCAGAAGATCATCATATGGCAGTCCAAGAAGGTCAGCTCTCAAGAAAGCAGTCACTAGAGTGTAAGTCACCTTCACTGCACCCGTTGATGTGGGTTATGTTTTTATTTGATGAGAGTATATGCTTGTTTAATGGTAATTGAAAAAATATGCTATCAACAGTCTAGCATGTGTTCTTGTACACTGAATACTGTTCTCGAGAAAAGGGTTTTTGTATATCATTCGTTGGCAGTAGCTATTGTGATAGACAATGTGTATAAACCTTTGGCAAACTCAGTTCTTTTTGGGATGCATTATTGATTTGATTATAAGCATGTTTAGAATTGGGTTGTTGTGACTTTTAATCTGAAGTTGTTGAGGAATGAAATTAAAACATTGGCTGCTAAATAAAAGTGGGGATTTATCAAATATTTTAGTCAACCACATTTATGTATTATTTATGTATTCTTAACAGTGTACTTTGCTATATCAGGGAATTGTGGCTTGGCAGAATGATTGGTTCTCAACCATTGATATTTGATCATGCTGCTCAATTCTTTGTGCCGAATGATTTTCGGTTTCGTAAGTTGGTTGATTGTTGGTTGGAGAGAGGTCTGGTGTGACCATGGGAAGGTGTGATTGGAGAGGTTGAAGTGGGTGGCCAATTCACTGCATCCTCTTCACCTCCAATAAATTGGCCCTGGTAACAAATCTTTGTTTTGCTTTTGTGTTTCTTTCTTGTTGATTCTATAATGCTTCTTTGCATTAAAATGGGAAAGTAGTCTAATTAAATCACATCAGTAAGAAACTGAATTATTGCTTTTGATGTTTGCTGGAAGTTAGCTGCTTGCATATTGAAAGTCCCAAAATCATTATATTTTTGAGGTTTGGCTGGAGAAGGAAGATAAGAGTATATGAAACTAAAAGCTACAATTACATGGTCACGAGATTTCAATTACTTAGGCTGCATGGCTAGACTTAATGAAACAGTGCTGATAATGATCATAATTGAGGAAAAGAATAAGCAGTATGACATTTTGCACCATAGTATTATGACTGCAATTCCTGCAAAGTAACAGGCTTTATATATGGATTATTAATATTGAGTTGGAGTTAGTTATATACAACATCTTACATGGTATACCATTATTTTTAAATTATGTAAATTAGTCGCTTTGTCCTTCGTGCCATGGCTTAATACATTTTGATGCATGTTGAAAACCTCTATAATTACTGTAGTGAGACCTTGCTGGATAAGTAATCTTGAGCCATTTAATGGGATGTAGCACTTGAGCAAGAATGGAAACCTCGTGGGCAGTTTGATGTGGTCATTATTGCTCATAATGGTGATTCAGTGCGGCTAGCCTTTCTCCTTTTCTCTCTCTGTGAATGTTATAGTCTTACAGTCGTTTGTATTACAAAAATGCAGGTTATTGTTTTCTGTAGTCGCATGAATGTTACAATGGGCATTGCTATTGGAAAAGGAAAAAAAAAATTAAAAAAAGAAAAGAAAAAAAATCTGATTTTACATTCTATCATTACAATGGATTAGGAATGGTGAATAATCTCGTTTGGTACAGGGAAACCCTCCCCAAATACAAAATCCTATGTAGTTTGTTGATCTTTTATTTATTAAAATTTTTTGTTGTGTGTGTTTGGGGGGGGGGGGGGGGGGGAGGGGATGCTGGGCCGTCAAAAATATTGGAAAGCTTCATAAAATTTCATACAAATTTTTCACTCAAAATTTTGAAAAAATGATAGCTAGATTACAACTAAGATTAGTAGCAACTCGTAGCTATAAGCAACTAGAAGTGAAATAGAACATGGAACTGTAAGCTTCCAAGTAGTGGGAGGAGCCTGGGGCTCTGACCACATGCCTTTTGAAGAATGAGCCGGCGACTCATATGCAGTAGCTTGGTTAGGGGAAGCCACAGGAGCAGCAGCTAAGCAAGTCTTCATAGAGCAGTTGTCACTGCTTATGGACTCAAACATGGGTGATCTATCCTTGACCAGGATGAAGCTTGGGTGAAACTAAGTAGGCTAGAATAATATGAGCTGACTTTCACTCTTTGCCATTGATGTCAGTGACTGTAGATATGTCCACAACTCATCATGGTGATAATGTCCTATCAGTGTCTTGTAAATTTCTCTTATGAGCATTAAATAGGTTGTTACGAAAGAATTGAAAACATCTTTATAAATTTAACGACCAGATATGTTTGTTTCCTTTCTGTTTCTTGTTGATTGTAAGACTGTTTATTGCTTGTGATTTTCTGTTTACATTTTGGCTTTGTTTTGTAATAGTAGTTCCTTGATGGAATAATAGGAAAATGTGCAGATTGGTTGCTCGGTTCATCTGGCTTACCTCTAATAGCTAGATGAACAAAGGTATATGTACTTTGAAATATTCAGTTTTTTTTTAAAATTATTCTTAATATCCAGCCTATGTTTTATTTAGTATCGACCCGTTCTAAATTATTTCAAAGATATCTGTGCCATTCATTCAATGACTTTAGATATGTCCACAACTCATCATGTTGATAATTTCCTATCCACGACTTGTAAATTTCTCTTATGAGTATTACATAAGCTGTTATGAAAGAATTGGAAGCATCATTATAAATTTAAGGACCAGATAGGGTTCTAGATATAGAAGACAAGGTTATGTTTGTTTCCTTTCTGTTTCTTATTGATTGTAGTCTATTTGTTGCTTGTGTTTTTCTGTTAACATTATGGCTTTGTTTTTTAGTAATAGTTCCTTGATGTAATGGTAGGAAAATGAGCAAATTAGTTGCTTGGTTCATCTGGCTTACCTCTAATTGCTAGACAAATGAAGCTATATAATACTTTGAAATATTATAAGTTGAAATATTATATATTATTCACTTGGAAATCATCCTAAAATTTGAGAGTTTAAGAGAAATTGCAAGTGAAATAATTCTAGAGTTCTGAGAGTGTGAGCAATTGGAGAGTATGTGTAAAAGTACTGAGTGCATTTGGGTTCTAGGAGAGTGAGATTTCTCTGCTCAAATTTGTACTCTAATAATTGTTAATAATACAATTATTTTTCTCTTACTCTCGTGGACGTAGGTATATTGTCGAACCACGTAAAATTCTGTGTCTTTTATTTTTCTGTGATTATTTAGTGCGCTTGATTCCGCATTCCGCGTATAATAAGTTTTTAAGAATAATATTGAGATCGATTTGAATAAGGGTATCCATAACTTCGCGCCTCCATATGTCGAAGTTGATTTTTCCATCAAACTTTTGAACATCGATCTTTTGGCCTCCTATAACAAGTGCTGAATAGTGATTTGACAAATCTCGCCTCCTACCTAAAGTGTCTTCTGAAATAGTCTTGGTAGATCTCTCCCTAATTTTGGAAGTTTCACCTTCTACCATTTTTTCAACGAACTATTTCCACTTGAAAAACAATCTTTATGATGTTAATTTCGCATGAATAAATACACTAGGAAAGTTTTCAGGAGAATGGAGGGCTCACAACGGTCTCATTTAAAACTCAGACTTTTTAAACTCTTATCTCATTGTTGACAGAACTTTTCCTAGACATGCAAAAATACACATTACTTACAATAGACTGTCTCTATTGTATTTGTGAACAGTCCCGCATACGAGAATAGTACCGTATATGTGAACAATACCGTATCCTCCCAAGTATAAACCGCCGGCTCTGATACCACTTGTTGTGCGCGGAATGCGGAATCAAGCGTACCAAATAATCACAAAAAATAAATGACATAGAATTTTACGTGGTTCAGCTATATGCTTACGTCCACGGGAGTAAGAACAAAATAATTGTATTACTAACAATTATTAGAGTACAAATTTGAGTCGAGAAACCTCACTTTCCTCGAACCCAAATACACTCAATACTCTCACACACACGCTCCAATTACTCACATTCTTAGAACTTTAGAATTGCTTCACTTGCAATTTCTTTTAAGTTCTCAAATTTTGGGATGATTTCCAAGTGAAGAATGCATCTCTATTTATAGCCAAAATGGTTGCACTGTTGCACCAAACTCTTGGTTAAATTAAATCTGCAACTAAATTCTTCAAAATTGACAAACACATGCATGCGGTGCCAACTTCCTCCAAATCGTCAATTATGCATATGGCTTACCTTTTCTTTTTCAAGAAAATGAAGAAACAACTGATAATGTAGATAATGATGATTTTATAGCAATAAGGAGACCAAGAAGAGAGATAAAGAAACCCGAATGACTTACTACAGACATGGGGGTAGCCTATGCACTTTCAATTATTAATGATGACATCTCTAACACTTTCGGTGAAGTATTACGCATCTGTGATTAGTGGAAGTTAGCCATAGAGGAAGAGATAAAATCTCTCCATCAAACCAGACTTGGGAACTTGTGGAGTTATTTAAGGGGAAGAAGGCTATTGGCAACAAATAGGTTTACACCAAAAAGTAAGGATCTTCAGATCAAGCAACTTTTCATTATAAAGTAAGGCTTGTAGCAAAACGTTTTGCTTAGAAAGAAGATATTAACTACAATGAAGTTTCTCTCCAGTCGTAAAACATACTTTCATTCGTATCCTATTTGCCCTGGTAGCTGAATATGAGTTAGAGTTGACTCAATTGGATATTAAGACATCATTCTTACATAGTGATTTGGGAGTGATTTAAGAGAACATTGAGGTCTTTTGTGATAACCAAAATGCAATATTCTTCGCGAAGAATCCAATATATCACGCTTGGACGAAACACATAGATGTGAAATATCATTATATGAGGGAGGTTATCAAGAGCGGCGTTGTGTTGTTGAGAAAGATCGATACCAAAGATAATTCATCACATATGTTGACAAAGGTAATTACTAAAAGTTTTAATATTACTTGAAACTAATTCAAATCCTTCGAATGTGTTGAGTTTGGAAATTTTGAACTACGGTTGGCTTGATCTCAAATTTTGGTACGTAAGCAGTCATAGAGATGCAACCACTTTGAGGATGATGGTTTATTAATAGTCGGCTCAGATTTGGATAAATCTGAGCCGATATGGAGAATTGTTGAAAGACTTTTGGTGAGTAGTTTATTCAAATTGGTTGAAAAAGAAAAGGTAAGCCACATGCATGATTGATGATTTGGAGGAAGTTGGCACCGCATGCATGTGTTTGTCAATTTTGAAGAATTTAGTTGCAGATTTAATTGACAATTTGACCAAGGGTTTAGTGCAACTATGCAACCATTTTGGCTATAAATATATATGCATTCTTCACTTGGAAATCATTCCAAAATTTGAGAGCTTAAGAGAAATTGCAAGTGAAGCAATTATAGAGTTATGAGAGTCTGAGCAATTAAAGAGTGTGTGTGAGAGTACTGATTGTATTTGGGTTCTGAAAAAGTGAGGTTTCTCTACTCAAACTTGTACTCTAATAATTGTTAGCAATACAATTATTTTTATCCTACTCCCGTGGACGTAGGTATATTGCCGAGCTACGTAAAATTCTATGTCATTTATTTTTCTGTGATTATTTAGTGCGCTTGATTCCGCATTCCGCGTACAACAAATATTGTCACACTTTTTAACCAATTGGCTATACCTTTAGTTGAATCGATTCATCCTTCAGCTTGAACTCCCAAGCTATTGAAAGATATTTGCAATGAGTTCAGTTTTTTTCCGCACACTTATATAGAGTTTGCAATAAGATTAGCTTTATTTTCCCCTTTATACTTGAATCAATATGACATTTCAATTTTACAGCAAACTTCGATGCTGCATAGATATGCATATGTTGGAATTTGGAGACCAATTCTATGAGGCTAGCGCAAGAACAAATGAGAACCATAGTTTCTTTGTTTGCATTTGGGAAATCTCAGATGAAACAGTGGTCTCTTCGTTTGCATTTTTTTCCAACTTGCTGTAAAAAGTTCTTAAACTAAAAAGAAATTATGTGTTGACTTTAGTGTATATGTCTTTGTTTGTCCTTTATCGTAATTCTCATTAAGGTTAAAATTGTAAACTGCATACAGGAATTTTATCGAGACTTTTGAGAAGTGTGAGAAGCTACAAGAGGGGTTGCCAATAGTCTCAACTTATTGGAGGGACGCTAAAGATTTTTAATGGGCTAAGCCAACATGGGCCCGCTTTTGCAAAGATCCATTAGAAGAAAAACATGTATTGGGCTTTTACCAACACTAGTTCCTCGTCACACCCCTCAAAAACTCTTTATAACTTTTTTCTTTTTTCTTTTTAAACTAAAATTACCTAAAAAACTAAATACAATTTAGTTTATTTCTTATTTTTAAATACAAATTTCGATTAACTATTTAAATAAAATTTTCTTTTAATAAACATTTTACACCTACCTCATTTCATAATTATATTTTAACTTTTATAAAAAAATATGAGAAAATTGTAAGATTTTAAAATTAAAAACATAAAAACTATATAATAAGAAAAATAATTTAAGATTTGAACAATTATATGTAATTTATAAACATTTAAATAAATTATTCTTTTAATAAACATTTTACACCCACCTCATTTCATAATTATATTTTAATTTTTATAAAAATATTTTGAGAAAATTGTAAGATTTTAAAATTACAAACAAAAATATATATAATAAGAAAAATAATTTAAGATTTGAACATTTATATGTAATTTATAAATGAAAGCCTTAAAAATATACAAATTTTTAAGATAAAAAATTTTATGGGAAGATAATTAATTTTAATATATGTATCTGTATTAATTATATAAGAGATTTTTAGAAAAAGCTAAATTCTGAATTATATTTTTAAAAAATTGATTATTTTTTAATTATTTTTAAAAAAATTTAAATTGTTTTATTTTTAAAAATAAGGGAAACAATATTAGAAATAATCAGAAATTAACCTAAAAATAACATTAAGAAGGATAAAATTATGGTACAACTGTGGTACCATACTACAGTTGCATCCAGCCATTAAATCTAATTATAGTTGTTACCATAAGCTGGATCCAACGCTCGGAAGCAACTGTTAAGAAAGCTCCAAAATGATTACCCCTGTATCTATATAAATGCGTCCACCGTAACTCATCTCGACAAGTCAACAATCTACACTAGGGTTGGTTCGTCGTCGGAAATAAGCTAGATCTGCACCGATGCGGACGGTTGGGATTCAAGGTTTATGATAAGCAAGCTGAAGAAAGCTGAAGAAAGAGAAAAGATCTCGAGGAAATTCACTACTGGATGAAGCGAGGGTTCTATATAACTGTCTCTTTTTTAAAAAAAACTTATGCATATTCTTTCATGTGCTGTAGAAAGTCCCTTCACCCTCGGAAACGTCACCATGGACTGGAACTGGGGGCGAAGAAAGTGAGATCTGATGGTTGGCATTGAAGGTGGCAAGCTGCAGAAGAAAGATGGCGTTTTCAAAGTTGAAGGGCCTTTCTAGAGCACTGGAATCCATTCATAATTAAGCTTGAAATCCCGAAACACAAGGCTTTTTGTGCATATTTATATAGACTTTGCAGTACGATTAGCTTTAATTTCCCTTTTATACTTCAATCAATATAACATTCCAATGTTACAGCATATATAGATACGTATACGTTGCAATTCAGGCTTTCTGCAAGACTGGTATGAATTGTTTTTTAAATCATTTATTAGGAAAATTTCCCAACTGCAACAGCTGAAAAGGTGAAAACAGGTATGTTCGAGGCTGTTGTAGCTGCGCTTGGCCTACCGAGAGGTTCATTTTAGAAGTCCTTTTTTGTGTGGATCTTTGTTACCAAGTTGGGCTGTAACTATTTGCTGCTTGTGTTGCTTTTGGATTAGTGGTTGATTTGGACAAGCTCAACAAGTTATTGTGTGGATTACTCTAGTTTTATTTTCTTGTTATGCTTTTTGAGTAACGGAATGGAATATGTCATTCCAATTTATTGAATATTTAAAATAACTTGGAGAATTTCATAATTAAGAAAATTCAAAATTTCTTTTTGATGATATATGTATTTTTCTCCTTTTTTTGGGGGGATGTGTGGAGATGCAGCTCTTCCAACTAACACTCCAAGTATTCCATGTATCTTGGATACTCGTGGAAGGGCTAGTATATGTGGTGATGGCTGTTGGCTTCAAGTTCAGAGTCTGCTGCCTGAAGTGGCTGGCTCTTGCTGAGCATGTAAGCAAGAATATGATTTTCTTTTGCTTATTTGGTTTTATTTTTGTGCATAGAAATATATATTTCACGATTGATAATTAATATCAAATAATAAAATCTCTAACACAACCTTTATTTATACCCCTATATATGAACATCTAAATATATATTAGTATATTGGCTTCAATTCTGTTTGAAATATCAGACAAATTTCAATCATAAGCTTGAAGCATGATTATTCATATGTAAATACTGTACCTGGTCTATGTAGATTGTAGCTTATTTAGGAAGTCATGGAGTTTGTTCTGAGGAGTTTGATGTTGGTTTGCAAACAAATATTCTGCCACTCAAAGGACATGATATAGGGCAATTTCTGGGTTTAGAATCCATGGAAAAAGTGGAAGCTCAAGCATATCAACCTGCCACTTGATTCATTAAGCAGAACATTAAAAATTTCTAGAGTTGGTAAGGCATGCTTCTATCTACACACTGTTTATGGATTTATGTTTTCTCACTTTGGTCGCCCCTTATATTAATTCTCTTGCTTTTGGTAGCTTAGACTATTAGATTGCAGTCATTGATGAGAGTAAATGCTTGTTTAATGGTGATTGAAACTATTTGCTATCAACAGTTTAGCATGTGTTAATCATTGAATATTGTTTTCGTGACAAGGTTTTTGTGTATCATTAACTACATGCATCCATTGTGATGCTTAGTGCATATGAAACTTAGGCTCGCCCAATCTTTTTTGGATTGTGTTTTTGATATGATTATTTCCATTTTTGTGATTGAGGTGTTTGTGACTTTTAATTGATTGAGGAATGGAATTAAAACATTAGCTGCTTAATAAAAATGGGTGTTTATTAAATATCTTAGCTAAAATGCTTTCAAAATTATTGTGCCTCCAAAAGAGGACTCAGTTCAAGTTATTCAAACTTGTAAAACTTAAATTTTGTGAGTTTTAAGTTTTTGAATTTTGTGTATCTGAGCTGGGTGCTCAGTTAGTCAATAACATCCATGTAATGATTCGTTTTATTTATTTATTACTATGCTTTGCAGTATCTGGGGGATCATGGCTTCGGAGGAAGAATGGAACCAGAATGATAGGTCCTCAACCACTGATATTTGGTCATGCTGCTCAATTCATTACTGTGAATGATTATCGGTTTCATCCGTCGGTTAATGGTTGGTTGGAGAGAGGGCTGGTGCGACCTTGGGGAGGCATGATTGGAGAGCTTGAAGTGGGTGATCAATTCACTCCATTTCCTTTTTTACGTCCAAGATACATTGGTGTTAATGGGTTGCACCCTCTTGCCAACTCTTGATTGGCGCAGGTGACAAATCTTTGTTTTGCTTTTGTGTTAATTCTTTTGTTGATTCTATTTTGCATCTTGCATATTCTCTAATTAAATCACAATGGTAAGAAACTGCTATGTATTTGAAGTTTGCCAGTAGTTAGTGTTGCAACATGGGTTGATCCTCCCAAGTGCAGTTCTATGGAACTGATTCAAGGTCCCAAAATCATCACAACTTTGAGGTTTAACCACACTATGAATATAAGAATATATGAAACTAGAAAGTAAAATTACGTGTTCACATGATTTCAATTGCATAGGCTGCATGGGTGGACTTAATGTAATGGTGGCGATAATGATCATATAACTGGGGAAAAGAAAAACTAGCACAAACATTCTTGCACCACTGTATTATTTTGAATACAATTCCTGTGAAGTAACAAGCTTATACATGCAACATTAATATTGATTTGGAGTTAGGTGCATACAACATATTATCAAGGCATACCATTGTAATTAAATTATGTAAATCAAGTCCCTTTTCCCTTCAGCTGTATCCTTTATGGTCTAAATCTGTTTTGATGCTTGTTGCAGACCTCTGAGGTTAATGTGATGAGACCTTGCTGGATAGGTAATCTTGATCCATTTAATTGAATGTGGCACTTGATCGATAGTGGAATACCTTGTGGGATTATTGCTCATAATGGTGATTCAGCATTGCCATCCTTGCTTCTCTCTCTCTCTATCTGTCTCTGTCTCACTCTCTCTCCCCACTCGTGTGAGCTGCCCCAAATGCGCCTCCGAAATCGGAGATTAATTGGGCGGACGCCATTGTGGGGCATGGTGTACTGTACTTGTGAGTGTCAGAATTTGAGGCATGTGTCCCTATTTGATTGATTGGACGGTGGACTCAGTGTAGGCATGCACATATGGGATCATCAATATTCACAGGTCACTATTCCCGCTTGCGGTGGGGTGTTCGTATTACGCCCTCGAAATAGTAACCGGTCGATTGACACACTTTGACCATGGAGGGTTGAGATCTTGCCACGCCACCATGCGCGGTATACACTCGCGATATTGATTGGGTCATACACGCTTAACCATTCACACCTTATGGGGAAGCAATCTTGATCGTTCATTGTCTTGATCCCATGCTCCACATTTAGCCGCATTTCTGCTTTACCGAGCGACCTTTGTTGACAGCATCTGAACCGGTGGATCGCGGATCAACTATTCCTGAACGCATGCTCGCCGTGCTTATCGCATGCTTCCATTCACTGGATTAGAGTGGAAATTTTGCCTTCGGCTGAATTGAATGGGTCGTGTGATTTGGCAGGATTAATAAAATTTCTTCCCCTTTCCTTTTTTTTTTTTTTTTTTTGCTCTTTTTCAATTTCTTGCTTTTGTATGTAATTTTTGTAAATTGATTAGCAAAATATGTGCTTTATTTTCCATCACTGTGTGGTTAATTTAGAGGTCCTTTTTGTGTATACCTTTATTTTCAGGTCCTCACCATTTTATTACCCCACACAAGTATGTCTCTCCCCTCCATCGACCCCATACTTGATCACCCCTTCGATTAATTGAAACTCTTTTCTTGAATCCAAACCTAAAAATGTATCTGGGAGGAGGACGGAAATTTGGTTCAATTCAAGGGTCCTCTTCGCAGGTTGCTTACAGCAAGCTGGGTGGCAAGTTCACATCTTCTCGTTATGAGGAACATTTGGCAGCGCTGTATCACGACTGCAATTCCTGCACAGTAACAAGCATATTTGTATATGCCACATTAATATTTAGCTTATTTATGCAAACATCTTATCAAGGCGCAAACGTACTTAAATTTAAAGATGGCAATTCCAAAGTAATTCCATTACAATCATGAAAATCAATAATTCCATTAATTAATTGATTTTATATAAATTTTGAGATATTTGATAAAAGTTAATTAAATATTTAAATTAATTTAATTACGGAAAATTCAATTTTCTTATTAATTGCATTTTAAATTTGTTTTAATTATTATTTTAACTTATTTACAATGATGGCGATCGAGCTGCCATACTCACTTCGAGGACTTGACAATTAATGAAAGGATAATAAGCTTTTGAATATACGTACCGATTAGGTAGGGCCGTTTTAGTCTCACACAAAATGGCTTTTATGCAAATGCTTGCAGCTTCCATTGCAATTCCTTTTACGAAATGGCCTACCAATTTACGAAAATGGCTGGATCTTTCTTGCTTGACGAAATGGCTTTAATGCAAATGCTTGCTGCTTCCATGACAATTCTTTTTACAGAATGGCTTTCAATGTAAATTATTACTATTATTTTTTAATAGAATTAATACCATTCTGTATATATGTAGGTATCATATGTAGCTTTTTACAGATTATTATGACCTCCATTTCTCTAACCCCCCACTTCTTCCAGCTGTTAGCGATAAGTTGAAAACATAAAAATTTCTTTTTATCCATGTTACGCATTTTTACACTCATTCTAAAATCTGGAGATTACTTACTTAATCGTGTTGTAATTCAACAGCACTCTCCAACTTGGCCTAGTGGTGACTTTCTCAAGCACGAGTTTGACCAAAAGGATTGTGCTTTCCACCTGATCCGTTGATCTTAAACTAAAAAACCTGATGATTGAATCTTTGTGGAAAAATGATAAGGAGGCGATGCTGCTACGTAGTGTGGTTTTGTTCATTATTCAAAACAAAAAAGAGTTAAAAAAAAAAAATGTCATGTGTCCCATTTTTTACCATACAACTCAGGCTAGGGCAATCCTTTTTGGACTGCATTTTTGACAAGATTATTGCCATGTTTGTGATTGAGGAGGTGTGACTCTTAATATATTAAGGAATGGAATTAAAACTTTCAGCTGGTAAATAAAAAATGAGTGTTTATCAAATATCTTGGTTATTATGCTTTCAAAGTTATGTAGAAGCATATATAGTAGTTGATTTGTGTAGATGTGGCAAAGTTTTCCGTGTCTGCTTGCTTCATAAGTAGCTGATAGCACGAACAGAGGAAGTAATATTGGAATAAGCAGAAGCAAACTTTAATTTCTATGCAAATGGGCTGTAAGATGATTAAGTTGAGGGGGAAATTGTAGGTTACTTACCTACAATTTTTATTTATTTATTTTTTTAACATAAGCTTTAAACATATTAATTTGTTTTTCATTCAACACTACTTAATAAATAAATAAAAAGACGCAACATTTATACTAGGAATGTAAATAAATGGATTATTGAATTTAAGAAAATGAAGCTGGGGAAGTTCTAAGGAGCTCTTTTATATATATGTATACACACACACACACACACAACCGAATTTATATGTTACTCTATATATACACAGACACATACAACCACCAAAGTATATATATATAGTAAAATAAATGACAAATCGTATAAATCATTATAAAACCCTATAAAAAATAAAAGAGACAACTACATCTAATCAAACATAAACATGAAAGACAAAATCATGAAATATCAGCCTTCTTCAGTGTTTATTTCTTACAGAAAGCAAGCTTTCGAATGTTCAATAATCAATATCGTCTGGAAAAAGAAAAAGAAAAAGACCTACTTTCAACAAATCCCATGATGATCAAAAGCAGCTTTCCTCGATCCACGTGTCGTAACCGGAGAGGACTGACCAAACATTCGACCGCCATTCTCGTAGATTTATGTTGATTCTTCTTGACTATTTGCAAACCTAATTGGATGAATTGTCAAACACGAGTCGAGCTATATAATAAACGAAGATAGATGAAGAGTGGAACTCGCTTACTCGGAATTTAAAGTTAACAAACTTACATTACATTACACGCATTGAGTCGCAATCTTGCAGTTTAAATTTGTAATTCTGCATGACATTCAACGGTATTTTTCTGACCGCATTTCTGCCACAATTTTCAAGTTTTAATGAAATTATGTTAATTTTGTCAATGGGTTTAATTATTGTCTTAGTATATGAAGTTGAAAATTGAATAAATATCAAAGTTGGTTTAAAAGTTTTCAAATGCCATGCAGGGCTTCAGCCCTGCTTCTATAGATGATTGTTGCAACCTGGAAAGATGCATATTCCGACGAGTAAATATAAAAGATTATTTCCTGCTCCAAGCGTCCAATGTCAATTTTTACGGCATATTGTGTGTTTTTCCATACCTACTCATGTTTGAAAAAAAAGGAGATAGACCTTTTATTTTGAGAAAAAAAATGGTGCACAAAAAGAATGTATACGGAATAAAAAGAAAATGAAGCTTCCAATATTAATTATACGGCATCATCTACCCTTATCGCTTGAGCTACGTAACTCATGTAAGATTAGGTGATGTCACAGGTAAAACATGTGATTCATTTGATCGTACTGGATGACAAATGCGGATTGCTATACACTTTTGATTTTATTAAACCGACATGTCATATTTTATAAACCGACTAAAAAACTTCAAAGTTTATCAAATTACAATAAAATTTTTGAAGGTCTGATTATGTTGGAACCGCTTTAAGATAGAGTACTCTTTCATAACCACACGATCAAAGTTATAATGAGTTTTTAACTATTTATCACTTTGCGTGTGTGACTGATAATCGTGCTCTACCTTAGAGTAGCTTCAAGATAACCATAACTAATTTTCAAAAAGAATATTCCCCTCCGCTCCCATTGAAAATATCTCAAAAATAAAAAAGAAAATTGAAAACGAAAGCACCCTTACTTTTGAATTTATGTTTTTAACCTTTTCCAGTATTTCAATGATATAATAACTTTTACACCCCTTGTATAAATTCATTTTTATGTAAATATTGGGCTTTTATATATTGTGTCTATTTCTTTAGCTCCACTTCTTCCACATATTAGCGATAAGTTGAAAACTTGAAATGAAAAGAGTTTCCTCTAAAATTTGAAGTTTAATAACTCTTTTTCTTCATGTTACGTTGCATGCATTGAGTTGCAGTTTTGAAATTTAAATTTATTATATTAATTTTTGGAGTCAAAGTACATTTCTTCAATGAGTATAATCACTATCTTGGTGAAGAAAATTAATTCTTTATAATTTTAGTCCCTAATGATCTCAATTTATTTAATAAATGTGTAAAAGTAACTCTGAAGTACAAAAAACAAAAAAAAAAACAAAAAACAAAAACTAGAGTCCAATTGGGGACAAAGTTGAAAATAAAATAAAACTCAGGGGTATTAAGAACTTTGTGTGCCAGCCTTGACACGTGGAGAGCCAATTCTACAAATTGTAGAGCCCGACATGTCGCACGGCTTAGCTGTTTCGTCCATTTTTCATTCTTATCCACCATTTTTCCCCACTTTGTTACATATAAATAAGCCCCTTCACTCTCCCGGCCCATTCTCCATCCTGTTTCAAATTCAACAAGTTCAATTGATTCGCTTCTGTATTCTTACTCGTCTCAACAACCTAGGGTTTCAGATTCTGAATATGGGCCTGATCGTTGACCGGAAAAAGCCAGATCCGGTCTCTGCGATCTGGGAAGAGGATGAAAGGTCTGTCCATTTCAAGGTCTTCCTTGCATCAGGAATGAAGCAAGAGGATGTGAAGATTGTGATTCAAGATGGCAAGTTGGTTATAATGACCGAGGCGACAAGTTCACATTCTCCGTCTCCCTCTTCAGCTTCCTCGAGCATATCATCTTTCTTCAGCTTCCTGAAGAAGAACGAGGAGGCAAGAGACACCTCCAGTCTCAATCGGCCGAATGATGGCAAGATCGAGATGAATTTCAGCTTGCCAGTAGGTGTGGACCCGGATGGCTTCAGTACTTCAATGGATGATGCTGGGGTTCTCACTCTCACTTTCAAAAGACAGAGGGCCTTTGACCTCAGAAACGTCGCCATGGGCTGGGAGCATGCTAAAGACAGCAAGAAGGGCTTTGTTGACTTCAAGGCCTATCTCGCAGCAGGGACGAAGATAGAGGATCTGGTGGTTGTCATAGAACGTGGCAAGTACCTTATAGTAGGCATGCTGCAGAAGAAAGAGCAAGAAGGAGATACCAGTGTCAAGCAGTACGACGGCAACAACTTTAGGAGCTTCCTGTTCCCAGATGGTGTGGACCCCTTTGGCTTCAGTACTTCAATGGATGATGCTGGAGTTCTAACTCTCACTTTCAAAAGACTTATGCCCTCTCTGTCCTCTACTGTACCAGAAGGGGCCTTCGAAAACGTCATAATGGGATGGGACTGGGAGCATGCTAAAGACAGCAGGAAGGGCTTCGTTGACTTCAAGGCCTATCTCGCAGCGGGGACGAAGATAGAGGATCTGATGATTGGCATAGATGGTGGCAAGTACCTTACAATAGGCATGCTGGAGAAGAAAGAGCACGAAGGAGATACCAGCCTCAAGCAGTACGAAGGCAACAACTTTAGGAGCTTCCTGTTGCCAGATGGTCTGGGCCCGTTTGGCTACAGTACTTCAATGGATGATGCTGGGATTCTGACTCTCACTTTCACTATACTGAAGCCAAATAAAAAGCTGGTGTCAAAGTCAAAGTTGCTGGCAGGTATGGCTAGAGTTGTGCCTGCTTGTCTCATGATAGGTTGCGAGATAAGCGACAAGATAAGTGGCGACGACTTCTATTAAGCGGGTGTCTATCCTATATTTGTGTCTAATAAGATGATGATTGTATGCTTGTGTCTGGTCAATTTACTGGGGTGAATTTCTTTTCCGTTTTTGTGAAAGATCTTGAGCTTGTCTCAAGCCCTTTTGAGTCTTTAATAGTAATAAATAAAAAAAAAAGGGTTTATTTTCCTACTTTCGATTTTAAGGATGACCGACAAACCTTGGACATGAGACTTTTATTCAGTCAGAGTCCCTCGGGGAATTGAATATTCCACTCACGTGCAGGTATGGGTTGGGGGTAAATTCCATAAAACAATACGCACGTTTGGTTTCTGGAATACTGAAAAAATTTCCTTTGAACCTACAGGACTATCCTCGTTATTGTCCTATTTCCTTATTTAATGGATCTATCTTTTAAGCGCAACATTTGGCATTTGCAGTTTATTGGAAGAAAGCAAATGATTAGGAGTTGGTTTTAAAAGCATGTTGTTCAGGGACTACTACAATACAAACAGTAATATTATTTGAGACAATTCATAGGGCTTTCCTTGAGTGATAAACAATCATATTACTGTTTAACCTGACATGATGTGCTCTTTCTGTTTATTGAAAGAATTATGAGAAGAACCTCAAGTACGTTAATTGAAAAATACCCAAACTGGACAATTCATATTCATGTCATATGACCCAGATTTGTTAATTTCAAATTCTAATTAAGAAATTTGATTTTTTAATATGATTTTTATTATGACATTTGTAGATTTTGTCTTAAAATAGTATTTATTGTGACGATTTTTTAAAATCGTCACAATAATATCGTCCTGGCTCATGTTATATTTTGTAATGAATAATATTTGTTTTGAGACCCATTAATTGGCCACCTAATCAAATGTTTTATGACAAACAAAAAATTAGTCGCAAAAGGGCATGCTTTTTTAGCACAAAAAATTCCCTCCAGAATTGATCATTTTCCGACAAAATATTATCTTTAAGGACAAAAAATATGGTAGCAAAATGTAATCATAGGTGACACAATTATTTCGTAATTAAAAGAGGGATGTAAAATTAATCAAACCATTTTTGACAAAAAAATATTAGTCTCGAAAGCTAATAAGGTTGTTGGCTAATTTTAGGACCTTAGTTTTTTGTCACAAATAATTACCTACTTGACAACTAAAAAATAGTAATTTAAAATTTTATCTTGAGTAATAATATAATTCATGACTTCTTTTTTTGGCACGTTATTTAGTATCTGACTTTTTTTTTTTTGACGAACTTTACAACACTGAAGAAAAAAGAATAATAACAACACAACTTAAACCTAAATAATAACACAGCCTAACTCTCACTCACAGCCGAAGAAAACAAAGCATTCACAGCCACCATCACCTTAGCCTCTCACTCAACTCATAGCACTTAGCCTCCCACTTAAATCACTCATCATTGTTCGATTGAAGAAACTTCAGACCATGCGAAGACCGATGGAAGCGTTGGTAGTGCTGATGCGCGGGGGGATGCGGCTGGTCGAGATCCACGACCCGTGCAAATTTGTTGGCTGGCCGCAGCAACTCTGATGGCTTCTGGGCAGTGGTGGCGATTGGATTTTGAAGGGGTTGTTGTGAGGAGTAAAACTCAGGTGGTAGTGGTTCGAAAATCCGGTGGATCTGACCGATCATGGTAACGCTTTACGGGAGAAATCACAGTTTCATGTAGCCGTTTCTGGCTGCTTTTCGGTGGCTGTGAAGATACGCGGGTGCTCGCCGGTGCTTGGGAGTTAATAATTTTACTTAACATTTTCTCTCTTCAATTGCTAATCTCGCAATGCTTCTTTCTCTTCCGACGAGTTTTTGGAAACTTCTCCGACTAGGTAATTTTCACTTACCCTATTTGTTTGCCAGGAAACTAACCAAAGTAACAACAGTGAATAACAGTACGTGATTATATGGATTGCTAACTAAATGTGATAGTTGGTTCAAATGAAAAAAGATTTAAGATATTATATCTAATACTTAACTTGAATTAGGGAATGTGTGTAAAAGATTTGAGTGTAAAGTAGCTCAGAAATGAAAACGAATATAGAAACATCTTGGCTGAAATGATAGCCATACATTATTTTCTTGTATGTTGAATTGAAATGATTTATTAATTACTGAATTATTTTGTTTCATCTGTGATGCAGAGCAAGAAATTGAAGAAATCCTAATTATATTTAAATGTATAATATTTAGGAATATTTTAATTAATTTGTATTCTAGTTTAATTTGGTTTCCTATTTAGAGCCTTATTGTTTAGGTATTGCTTATTTGGGTAATATTCCTAATTTAGGCATAAGTCTTATTAAAATAGGTTTTCTAATCATATTAGGATAAATCTTACTTAGTATAAATAAGTGTCTTTTGTATCTTTTACAAGCAGAGAATTTTGAGTTTAATAATATTTCAATTTTCAAATCTCTTTGTGAGTATTTGAACAGTTAATTCTCGGTATTCTGCGGAATCAACGAGTCTGAACCCCTAAATTCGCGGTATTCTTTTGAATCAACGTGAATTTAATTGTTCTTTTGTTCCGGTATTCTCTAGAATCAACGGAATATTTTGAACATTAAACTTCCGCTGCATCAGTTTGGTATCAGAGCCAAAACCTGATATCACCAATCTAACTCCATCTACCACCAAGCTTTTCCTTTTTTTCCTTTTTGATTTTTCCGTTTAGCTTCAAATCTTAAAAAAAAAAAAAATTTTTGATTCATGAAACTACAACATCGCTGTGAAGATTTTGTCTTGAAAGAAGTATTAAATAGGATGTTGAGGATTTTACGTTTGATTTCTCAAGATTTAGAGAAAATTCGAGATAGAAAATCTTTACCCATAAAGCATGCATATGGATTTGATGAAGTTGTTCACGATGATGTTTGTTATGAAGATAATGAGGAAAATGGTAACTTTGTTCCTTTCGACAATATTATTCCTTCCGAGGAGAATATTAATTGGCCATTCATGTCTACAACAAATCCTCAACACAAAGACAATATTGATTTGGATTAATCGCCGAAATTTGATGAGAATCTTGATATTGTGGGACGAGAAGAGGTAATTGTTCATCCATCTTTTGATCTTGTGGAGGAGAGAGAGATAGTTGTTGATACAATCTCTTATTGTTCTCTTGATTTGCCGAAAGAAGACAAAAAGAGTTGTGATATTTTTCAACAGTTAGTGGATTATGAGAAGAAATCGTTTTTCCTCAACTATGTTGAAGTTCGACACGAACAATACGAGATGACATTATTGGAGAAGTTGTTGATAGAAGAATTTATTTTACGCCATTGGAGTGATTGGATGGACGTTATTACAAAAGTTGGAAAATTTAAAGTTCGTCGTCTATGTCGAAGCTCTGTTTTAAAAATTAATCCTTATGCACATGAAGATGTTCTTGAAGACTACAACATACAAAATTCGAGGATGAATTTTCTCCAACCTGGCGGGAATGATGCAGAGCAAGAAATTGAAGAAATCCTAATTATATTTAAATGTATAATATTTAGGAATATTTTAATTAATTTGTATTCTAGTTTAATTTGGTTTCCTATTTAGAGCCTTATTGTTTAGGTATTGCTTATTTGGGTAATATTCTTAATTTAGGCATAAGTCTTATTAAAATAGGTTTTCTAATCATATTAGGATAAGTCTTACTTAGTATAAATAAGTGTCTTTTGTATCTTTTACAAGCAGAGAATTTTGAGTTTAATAATATTTCAATTTTCAAATCTCTTTGTGAGTATTTGAACAGTTAATTCTCGGTATTCTGCGGAATCAACGAGTCTTAACCCCTAAATTCGCGGTATTCTTTTGAATCAACGTGAATTTAATTGTTCTTTTGTTCCGGTATTCTCTAGAATCAACGAAATATTTTGAACATTAAACTTCCGCTGCATCAATCTGTGAGGAAGTCTTTTGCTACAATAGCTTTTGACATCGAACTTGTTTAGGTGCTTGTTAGATTTGTTTCTAAGTGGTTTGATGTTCTTGATTTATGAATGCAGTTGTTTTCAAGATGGTTTTAGTAGGTCTAGGATGAAGTTGATATTGTGTATGTTTTTTTGAATGATTATCGTGCAAAGCCTGCTGCCAAATCATTCAAGTTAAAGTAGAACTTGTGATTGACAAGGCAAAGGTATCAACTGCAATACTGTTCTGTATCAAAATTTTGTTCTTGGAAAAATAGTTTATGCTATATAATTTGTACGTTGGCCATAAGGTGATGCATCCTTTGCTTTGTAGGCTACTACTACGTATTCAATTAGGGTTCTTTTTGGGACAGCTCTCAAAGCTTTAATTGTTATTGTCTTTACCGCAATTATTGCCATCCTTTCAAGTAAGAGGTATATTTTGAAATTGACACTAAAATCATAGCAAATGTTTATTATTATTGTTGGATCCTTTATAGAAGAAAGGTATTCACCATCTGGTTCTTGAAAGTAGTGATGATGATGATCGTGGGAGACAAAGACGATGCAGGTCATTTGATTCAGGATTTAATATTTACCTCTCTCCATCTGATCTATTTTGGTAAATATTTTTTAGTTTCACACCTCAGTAATATTCCCAATATTTTAACAGTTCAAATTTAATTATATGAAAACCACTAATTTAGAAGTATAAAATTGAACTGAAATAACTTTCCAATTTTCATCTAACTGCAAACTTTATTCTAAAAAACTTCATATAACTATGTTCCCTTCTTAAATCATGTAAGGTATTGGGATCCACATTATTATAGAAGGCGACGAATTCAGAAAGATGATGATGAAAAGAAAATGAACTTTATCGAATCCGTAAGTAAAGATTTCAAATTATGTATTTTCCTAGGATCCATATTTTTCTAGAATGCATTTATATGTATCAAGCTTGAAGATAATCATGAGATTGGTCTAGTAGCTTTTGCAAACCTAAAAAACTAAACATCATTTGGTTTGGATTTGATTTGTTACATGTGAATCATGCTACAAAAATCTTTTGAGAATTAAAATTGAATTAAAGTTCCATTTTTCTATGAATATTCATAAATTGCATTTTTCTTTTCTCTGCTTCTTTTTTTTTTAATCAATATCAAGCATTCTTTTCTCATATGTATGAACTTTATGATTGCTGGAGATTGCAAGTTGTTCTGTGTTTTTTTTTTTTTTTTAAAAGTGTAGGAGCCCAATCTAAGCATTAACAAATACTTTAAAAGAAAGAAATCACATAATTTCTATTGAGGATTGCGCATGATAAAATGTTGCCTTTGTTGATTCGTGGTTGGGTTAATTTCTTGTCATTTACATGGTTCATTTATGGTTATTTGGTTTGCAAAGTTGCCTATGGTTGATTGAGTTGTTTTTTTGCTTTATACAGGTGTTGTTGGACATGATTTCTGGGTCATATAAGGTTGACTTGCGGGATTTCTGGGTTGCAAAAGCTTTGTGGATTTCAGTTGTACTTGCTGCCATTGATTGAGTATTTTTGGATTAACTAAAGGAATGATAATTGTATCAACAACTGATAATTGTATACCCTTTCATGGATTTATGTTAAAAATATTTTTCACTTTAAAGTTTTTTTGTCATTATATTTTGCATTCTATGACTACATATTGTTATTAAAATTCATGTAAGATTGTATAAATTGTTCTTAAAAAAAATTTGAAACTAAATTAATTACCATTTGTATTTGCCAAAATTGTCACAAAAGACAATTACTTAAGACGATTATATAAGGTCGCGATATGTAAACTTCAACAGCAAAAAAAAATAGTGTCGCTAATTATATCTTCAAATCTCTAAAATGATGATTTTTAGTAATTATTGAGGCTATTTTTTCACACTCTTGAGACAAATATTATAATTATTATAAATCACATATTGAGACAAATATTATAGTCACAATAAACCACGTATTGAGACAAATATTATAGTCACTATAAATCACTTATTGTGACAAATGTGAAATGTCATTGATTGCATTTTTTTAATATTTAATTTGACCATTTTGAATATCATTTGTGACAATTTTAACTTAATTTTAAGACAATGATTGACAAAAACATATTTTTAACATTACAAAAATAATTTTGGTTGCTAGAACTTTTTAAGACGGTCTTTTTATGACTAACGTGTGACAATTTATTTTTTTGTCACAAAAGATATAAGGTGACTAATTTGTTATCTTTAGTGACTAAATTTTTGTAATAAAATATCATTTTTCTTGTAGTGACTAATTTTTTGTAATAAAATATATATTGTTCACAACATAGATGTAAGATGAGATTTGCTAAGATAAAACAAATTACCTTACCTAAATGCAGTATAGCTATTACTTTAATTAACTAAAATAAAGGAAATTCGTAATTAACTTTTTAGTTTTTAGCCATAAATGGACCTTGCAACAACCGGAAATTGTGGAGTGTGGCTATTATGTCATGAGGTACATGAAGGATATAATAGCATACATTGATTTGTTACTGATCAATGTGTGTTATATATATAACAAATTGATCATTAACAGTTCAATGGAAAGGACACATTCACTTAGGCTGAAGTAAATAAGGATCATTTGGAGTGGGCTAACCATTTTACTAAAATCCTTTTATTTCCTCTTTTTTTGTTAGGGCATGGTCACATTTTTTTTTTAGAAGGAAACTAAGACTTTCATTGCTTCAACTTTGTGAATACATCCAAAACGGCCTAAGGAATTTCATTGGCCCATACAACTAACTCTTTAAAGTCTATGGCAAATTTCGCCAGACAGTGAGCTTATAAATTACAAGTTCTGGGGGTATGCTCAATCCTGACAAACTCAAACTGCCTACACATGCTTTGAATCTCGGAAATCACCCAAAAAAATTCGGTCATGCTTCCTTTGTTGACTAAATTAGTCATTTCCAGGTAATCTGTTTCTACAATCACTGACTGCATTTTTGCTTCTGTTGCAACCTGGACCCCCCATTCCACAGCTTCAGCTTCTGAGTATCTTGCTTCTCCTCTAAATGGTACAGTTTTGACAGCTGCCATCACTATTTTGCCATCAGACCCTCTGAACACAACTCCCAGCCCGACTGTTTGCGATCCAACATGGATGGCGGCATCAACATTTATCTTATAGGTTCCAATTGGAGGAGGTTCCCATTGCTTTTTACATTTCTCAGACCTTGACTTGAGGGCATTATCTCCAACCTCTCTCACTCTCTGAAAAGCTCCTACCACAGCTTATGCTTTGGCTGCAGATACTAGATGGTTCACCTTTTTTCCTTCGAAAATCTTCTTCTTTCTAGCATTCCATGCAACCCACCAGTAAGCTACTACCAGCTCCATCTGAGATTTGGTCAGTTTCTTGTACAAATCCTGCATTGAACTCAACACATCTTGATTTAAACCGCCATGGAGCTCTACTGTAAAAGAGGCTTGCCTCCAAATTTTTTGGGAGATTTTACAATATAACAGTGAGTGAGTACTATATCTGATGCCATTTTTAGTTCTTGCAATAATGTGTGGATGTCATTGTCTGTGTGAATATTTTTAGTTCTTACAATAATGATATTTGATTTCTGATAATTAGTGAGTGAGTATGGAAAGCGAAACAAGGTTCTATAGGTCAGTTCATAAATAAGTATATGTTCTTATTGTAAATATATGTTTACGTTTACACACTTTTAAACAATTGCTTAGAGCACTAGCATAGTAAAATAGATGAACATTTCAGCTTGAAATCCCAAGCTATTAAAACAGACCACAATGAGTTTAGGTTTATGTACATATTTATGTAGACTTGATAATAATATTTGCTGATTATCTGCCTTAAACTTGAATCAACATGAAATTTCAATTTCACGACATAGATTTCTATCATGATTTAGCTTTAGAAATAATGGTCGATTTGGACAGAATTGACAAGATTTTGTGAATTTGTGTGTAGGTCCCTGATTTTGTTTTCTAGTTATGCCCATCCAGAAAGCGAAATGGAACATGCGATTCAATTTTTAAAATATTTGGAACATGTTATGCTCATTTGTTTCATATTATATGCTTGCAAACGAAATGTAGTTTTGGAATCAAACTTAATTGCAGGTTCTATTATAGACTTACTCAATTGAGATGCTGCCCTTTCTAAGAGTGTGTTTTCATTTATCACTTCCAACTTCTAATAGTTTGCAAAACACACGTGATTTTGGATGTTGATAAACTTGCTATGTAATCTGTTTATTATGTTTAGTTGATACCAATTTCAAAGACAAAAAATAAAACATGTGAAATTTGTTACAATTTGCACATATAATCACAATCTAGAACTCTAACTAATCTGCTAAACAATAGCTCAAAAAAGTAATTCAATTAATATTCAGAGAGGTATTTATTTTTAGTTATTTAATTAGAATCAATAAAAATAAACAGATCATTTCAAAGTTAATCCTAAGACAAGGTAAGTTTATTTATGGGCCAAGTCAGGAAGAATATATCAGTAGAAGTGTAACATCCTAAATCGTTAGTGAGAGAGTTCCCAGACTACTTTATAAGCCTTAGGCTCTCTTAACCAAGTTGACACGTTATGGGTTGTAAAGTGCAATAACAAAACCATGATGAGTTGTGTGCCTAAAATGAACAATATCTACGTGGTTGTTGGACTTAAGCGTGTTAAAATTGGTATCAAAGCCAAGTCTGGAATTCTCTAGATTATAGATTTCCTTTAAGGTTAGTTTTGTCTAAGCTTAATCAATCAGATTAATAGTATTGTTTGCTTTGAGATATTAAGGTACTTTTAATTTCAAGGATGATTCTGTAGATTGTAGACTTCCTTTGAGGTTGGTTTTGTCTAAACTCAATCAATTGGATTAATAGTATTGTTGGCTTTGAGATATTAAGGTACTCTCAATTTCAAGGACGAAATTTCTTTTTAGGTGGGAAGAATTGTAACACCCTCCTATTTTTCTTTATTAATAATTATGGTAATTCTTATTAAGGAAATAAGAAGTATTATTTCTTTTGATCAATTTATTAGGATATTTTTGGGAATGATATTAATCTTTCCTAATTTAATAGGGTTTGTCCAAGGATTTCCTATAGAATAACTCTTTTTCTAATTTCTCCTCCCTCAAAACCTAAATTGAAATACAATCTCTATCTCATTATTATGATCTTTTTATAAATCCAATATAGATGTCTTATTCGCATATACAATTAAGATTATTTATGAAAGTTTGTGCTCACCTCTTGAGGTTGTATGAGGACCATATCTCGAGGGTTAGAGTATGCAAAGTGCCACATGCAAATCATTACATATGAAAAATGAATTTAAATATTTTGGCTCATTGTCTATAGTCATTTTAATTCTAATTCTGATCGTATTATATGATATATATGTTCTGAACCAATACTGAATTTCTGTTCTGAGTGTGTATAGGATATTCTAATTCCGATTCTGATTCTGCTTCTAGTCGGGTCACTAGAATTATAGGTGACACTATGTGACTATAGTTAACCTTTTGTTTTATGTGTATATATGTTATACAATTTGTTTTCATTATTAATTATGCTTTTGATATCTTGAATTCCTTATGAATTTATGTCCTTTTGTTATAATATATCATTCTATAAAATTTAATATTTCTAATCTATGTTTTGATAAAAATAGCTTGCAATACTTTTGGTACCCAATAACCCAGTGTGTTGAGAATGATTTTACTTATTGACTTGTGGCTCACCCCTCGTCATTTATTTATATTTTTAGTATAAATAATAGAGTAGATAGAGTAGCTTTTTGTGAGTTATACTTATATTTTTGGAGACTTTTGTTTATAAATAACTGGAGTTGGGAGAAGATATTTTAGTATTGGAGTTGTTTCATGAATTTTTTTTGGATTAATTTGAATAAAATTTAAGGTATTTCAGTTTGAAATTTTTGTGTAAGGATTGTGATTTGTAATTAATCCCCTTCTTCATCATGTGCCCCACATTTTAAATTTGGGGTGTTACAAAAAGCGTGCTGGCAGCATCAAGTATAAAACATAGGACAAGAAATAGATTGTAACAAACAAAACTACTAGTAAATGATGACTATTGTCATTTCATCTTCTCTGATTCTTCAACCCCTTAAACATCCCAAAACCCTCATGATTGTCAAAGGCAAAGACACTAATTTCAACCATTATTAAAGCAATTTCTCCACCGAAACGCAACAGCACAAATGCTCAAAAACCTACTTCAAGGAACCGCCACAGAAGACCATCAGATGGCAGTTCAAGAAGGTCAGCTCTCAAGAGAACATTCACTCAAGAGCAAGCCACCTTCGCCGCACCCATCTCCAGTGACCGCATGCGGTGATGATTGGTGGAGGCATGGCGGTTCTTGCTTATGTTTTGCGTTTGAAGAAAGAGAGGGGTCAAGTCCACCTTTTTTGACATGGTTTGTCGTCTGTCTTGTTTCTTGGCTTTTTCTTTTGTACTTTTGTGTTTTTTACGTGGATTACGTTTGTATTTGATGAGAGCATATGCTTGTTTGATGGTAATTGAAATCATTTGCTATGAGCATTCTAGCATGTGTTGTTATACATCGAACATTGTTTTTGTGATTTGTATATCATTCATTGGCATTCCATGCCGCCATCGCGACAGTCAGTTAGTATGCAACCCAGGCAAGCTCAATTGATCTGTGAAAGCATTTTTTATTATGATCATAAATTTATAAGTATGTTTAGAATTGAAGTGTTGTGACTTTAATTTAATCCGCAGTTGTTGAGGGTTGAGGAATGAGAATAAAATACAAGCTGCTAAAAGGTGGGGTTTTATCAAATAGTTTAGTCAACTTTTTATTTTTTCTTTTTATGGAAGAGATGAAAACATACGATATAAATAAGTAGCAAGAGTAGGTTTGGATCCAAAAGACAAGTTTATGTCTGTTTCCTTTCTGTTTCATTAATTGATTAAAGACTGTTAATTACCTATGTATTTTTCTGTTTACACTTCGGCTTTGCTTTGTAGTAATAGTTCCTACAAGTAGTGATAGGAAAATGTGCAAATTCGGTTTCTAGGATCATCTGGCATATGCTTTATTTTCTAGTAGCTAGGAAATGAAGGTATATAACATTGATATATTCAGTTTGTTTAGTATTATCTAGCCTATGCTTTATTTCTGTTGACTATTCCTAAACTATTTCGAAGATTTATGCTGCTTTCCTGGTTTGTAAAGGCTGGAACTAAGTTCTATATGGTCCCTGCTTCCTGCTTTTGAGGATTCCCTTCCGCTAGGCAGTGCAGCGACATTTGAAGGAGCCTTTGTAAAAGGTGTTGATTCTATCTCATGGATGGCAAATCACTCAGCGAAGCTTTTGAGTTGTCGAAGTGACGGTCCTCATTGTTGGACCTTCTTCAGCACTGCAGCTTATGGAAAACGAAACTATGTTCTACGTAGGGATGGCAAAAATTCCCACGGGGACGGGTACCCTCGGGGATTTTCCCCATTCGGGGAGGGTATGGGGATAATTTCATACCCAATTTCTTATTCGGGGAGGGGACGGGGAAATTTTTTTACCTAATTTCTTATTCGGGGAGGAGACGGGGATGAGGTGGAATCCCCATCCCCTACCCATTTCCCCATTTTAATTTTTAATTTAATTTTAATTTTTTAAAATTACTAGTAAATAAATAATAAAATTTGAATTATAAAATTATAAGTATTGGTAAAAATAAAAAATATCAAAATATTTATATTATTAAACTTTTAGGCCTAATTAACTAATTAAAGTCCTAAATTTTTATTTAGGACATTAAAAAGACCGGACATATTCTATTAGCCCAAAACTTTTGTTTTAATTTTAATATTCATTAAATATTTTAAACTTAAATCTATTTTTTATTTATCTTAAATCTATTTTTATTTATTTTTAGATGTTATAATTGCCCACAACAAATCACAATTTTAATATATAATCTAATCTAATATTTGCTCTTGATTTGCTTCGACTTAACTATTGTGCTATAAAGAGAATAGTCCACATTTATAAAGTGCCCACGCCACCATTGAAAAGTTAATTTTGAATCTAAATTTGATTTTATTTGTAACAATTTTGTGTTATGCTATTAATTTGTTCATGATAGTTTGTATCCCTTGCATGCTGCGTTACTTACTAATTTAATATATGTGACTTTTATAATGGATATTAATGTAAGATATATTTTGAACTTTACTTTTATTTGAATTTTTTATTTTAATATGATTAACTCAAAATCGAAAACAAAAAATGTATTAGTTATTCGGGGATCCCCTGTTATTATTCGGGGAGGGGATGGTGATTCTCTTAAATAATTTTGACGGGGATGGGGAGGGGACGGGGACATACGCAAAATATCGGGGATGGGTACGGGGAGATTGGTCCCCTCCCCTCCTCTCCCCATTGCCATCCCTAGTTCTACAGATCAGTTTGTACATAAATGTGTGTCTTTTTTAAAATACTTGTTTAATTTTTTAAACAATTGCCTAGACCTCTTGTTGAATCCATTCATACTTCAGCTTGAAATCCTAAGCTATTTAAACAAGGCTGTAATGACTTCAGTATTTTTTTTTTTTTTGTGGTGCATATTTGCAAATTTTCCATTTTATAATGAATCAATATGACATTTCAATTTTACAGCATACTTAGTGCAATGCCGATATGTATATGTTGCTAGTCAGGCTTTCTGTGAGATTTGTCGTTTTTAATCATTTATTAGGAAAATACCCCAACTGCAACTACTAAGAAGGTGGAAACACGTATGGTCAAGGATGTGGAAGCTGCGTTCTGCCTACCGAAAGGTTCACTTCAAAAACCCGTTTATACTCAAGTCCAATTATGGAAAGACTTCACTTTTATGGACATTACCTTGTAATTTACCTATTTCCATGTCCCATTTGGATCCTTGTGTGGGGCTGTAACTATTTGCTGTTGGTGTTGCTTTGGAATGAGTGGCTGATTTGAACAAGCTTAGCAAGTTAATGTGTGGACTTCTGGCTAGTCCTTGTCTGATTTTCTTGTTATGCTCGTTTAAAAAATGAGCTTGAACATTTACTATTTAAAGTAACTTGAGAATTTCATAATTATTTAAGAAAATTCCGGGCTAGGGGTGCATCTCTTCCGACTAATGGTCCAAGTATTCCATGTATCTTTGATCCTCGCGGAAGCGCTGGTATGTGTGGCAATTGGCTGTTAGGTTCAAGTTTAGGGTCAGCTGCCTTAAGTCATGTCATGGCTCTTGCTGATCATGTAAGCAAGAATATGAATTTCTTTTGCTTATTTGTTAGCGCATAGCAATATATATTCCATGATTGATAATTAATATCACATTATAATATAAAAAAATCTGTAACACAACCTTTATATCCTTTTATGTGGACATCTAAATCTAGATCAGTATATTGGCTCCAATGCAGTTTGAAATATCAAAGAAATTTCAAAAATAAGCTTGAAGCTGGATTATTCATATATAAATAATGCAATTGGTTTATGCAGACTGCATATTATTTAGGAAGTGGTAGAGTTTGCTGTCGGTTTACGCAATGAGTTTCAGCCACTTGAAGGACATGATATTGGACAATTTCCGGGTTTAGGTCCATGGAAAAAGAGGAATTTGAAGCATGTCACCTTACCATTTGAATCCCTAAGCAGGCCATGAAAATTTCTAGAGTGCTAAGGTATGCTTCTATCGACACACTCTTTATGGATTTACGTTTTCCTCTAGGGTTACTCATTTATTAATTCTCTTGCTTTTATAGCTAGGATTATTAGATTGTAGTCATTGATGAGAGTACATGCCTGTTTGTTATTATGCTTTCAAAATTATGTTGAAGCATAGTGGTTAGAAATGCACCCTAAGTACCTGCATTCCATGCCACCAAAATAGAACTCAACTCCAGTTGTTTAAACTTGTGAAAAACTTGAAGTTTGTGTTTCAAAATTCAGTGCTGAGTTATTCAACCACATCCATGTAATCACTATTACAATTGTAACTGTTATTGTTATTTTCCTTTTAACACGGTGCCTTGCTATGTCAGGGGAATCATGGCTTGGGGGAAGGAATGGGAACCAGAATGATTGGTCCTCAATCTCTGGTATTTGATCATGCTGCTCAAGTTTTTGCCGTTAATGATCCTCTGTTTGGTCAGTTGGTTGATCATTGGTTGGAGCGAGGTCTGAGGCAACGGTGCGAAGGCGTGATTGGTACCCTTGAAGTGGATCTGGTCAATTCACTCCATTTTCCGTATTCACTTCCAAGCTACATAAGTGTTGATGGGATGCGACTTTTCGCTGCTGACTCTTTTTTACTGGCCCAGGTAACAAATCTTTGTTGTGCTTTTGTGTTAGTTCTTTTGTTGATTCTATTATGGTTCTTTGCAGAGGAGAGGGGGGGGGGGGGGGGGGGGGGGGGGGGGGGGGGGAAGAGGAATATTATCTAATTAAATCACAACGGTAAGAAACTGCTATTTTATTTTGAAGTTTACTGAAGGCAGTGTTGCAACTTGGATCGATCCTCCCAAGTACAGTACTATGTTACTGATTCAAAGTCCCAAACTCATCTCAATTTTGAGGTTCAACCCCATAAGGAAGATAAGAATATATGAAACTAGAAGATAAAATTAATTCCATGGTCGCATGATTTCAATTGCATAGGCTCCATGAGTGGACTTAGAATGAAATGGCGGCGATAATGGTTTTGTACCCCTGTTTCATGACTACAATTCCAGCATTATAAGGCAAAAAATGAACTTAAATTCAAAAGTAATAATATTCTAGAAACTAATATAATAAAAGTCCATGGCTCGCACTGGTGGAAGTGTTGGCTGGTGCTTGCAAATGATAGCGAACTTGGCAGGTCCTGTGAGTTCTATCTATAAATTAAAAAATATTATTTTTAAAATAAAAACTTTTATTTGCGCACGACTTAAGTTTCCCCCGATCAAAGGTAGCATTTTTCGTTTTCATACTCTTTGTAGACGTCGCAAAATTTTCCATGTCTGTTTGTTGAATAAACTGTTCATAGCAAGAAAGGGAGGAGCATGTATGACTTTCTAGAAGGAAATATTATTGGATAAGCAGAAGCAAACTTCCGAGTATACCGATCAGGTTGCCTTTCTATGCAAATGGACTGTAAGTTGATTAAGTTGAGGGGAAAATTGTTAGACCCAGTTGCCTTCAATTTTTTTTTTGGACGGTTTGAACATAAGCTTCAAGAGATTTCTAATCAACATTTCACACTATTTAATTTAACCTCCCTTCTTCCAGCTGCTACAAAAGGACATTGACGTTCTTTGCTTGCTTTCCCCTGACGTTTTCTAACATGCCAAATGACCCATCTCCATGTGCGCCTTTTTCTCGACACAGATTTTCAATATTGTGGATCCACCTATAATCCAGCGGCTGTATCTCACACACAGGATACAGCCGCCTTTTATTATTATTTTAATTGATTTTATAAACGGAGACTGGTTACCGCTTGTTATTAGTTTATTAATATTAATTTAAAGGTGGGGCAGGTAGGGCATATGAGAGCCCAAATATAATTGTTAACTCTTACCTTCCAAATGATTTAACTTGGGACGTATACCATATTTTTATAAATGATTACATATACATCTTTTTGGACAATTATGCCCCATGACTATGGTGACATAAATTCACAATGTAATTATCTATACAACAAAGATAAATATCATTTTTATTAATATGCATAGCGACAACTTAATTTCTCCTTACCTATGTGAGTAGGGTTCCAACTCTTAACCAAGTGGCACCCACAACAATAATTACAATTTGAATACAACATTAACTACATAATGTTGTATTTATTATATTTACAGTTGTATATTTTAAGCATGACATTGTTACAAATTTTTAGATAATAAAATCAAGTGTCATTGAAATATAGCAATTAAAATTAAGTAGCATTTAGGGTATTTTTTTTTACTTAATGACTTAATTTCAATCATTTAAGTCATTAAGTTTGTTTGTTTTTCAACTTAATTAAGATTGTCAATAATTAAATTATTAAGTTATTAAGACAATTTTTTAGCTTTTTAATTAATCTAAAAACTCTGAATGATATCATTAAAAGATATTCTCCAAAATATCCTTATCTAATTAATTAATTTTCATTCTTGCCTAAATAAAATTTAATAATTAGTGCTATTACCTATATCTATAACTTGTGATAATATAGTAGTAGACTATTATTATTATTATTTTTTATTTTCTTCAAGTTAGCATTATTTATTTTCACAATTTTTTATGTATGTTTTTTTATATAAAAGCATCATAAACTACAATAAAATTTATTAACATATACTAACTTAGAAAATAAGGGGTTGTATTCAAATGAACATGATTTTTATATGACGACAATATATTATCTTATTTAAGTTTTTTGAGATGTTTATTATTTGTTTAACACTTATAATTTATAAGGGTAAAAATGTAAAAATACTAGCTTTTAGAATTTCTTAAGTTAAAAAAATAACTTAATATTATTTTTAGCAATTCAGATAAAAAAAAATTCATTCAGATTTAAATATTCAGTTTTATTCAAAATTCAGACTGATTCAGGTCTGTTTAGATTTCAGACAAAAGAACAAATTACACATTTTAGTAGGGGTGTTTGCTTATCAAATTTTACAAATTGCACATTAATCTATATCTAATCCACGATTTTAAAGATTACAAATTTTTAATACAATCCAATTCATAGATTTTTGAAATTCAATCGAAATTCAATGCGAAATTGGACTGAAAATGAAGAAATTAGAGAATAAATGGGCGAAAGCCGTTGTGGCGCATGGTGTACTGTACTTTTCAGCGTTCATTGACTTTGAGCCACGCGTCCATATTTGATTGCTGGACGGTGGGCTTACTGTAGGCATGCGCATATTGGATCATCAAAAAATTCACAGATCACCACTCCTGCTCGCGCTGTGGTGTGTGTATTACACCCTCGAAGTAGTAACCGTTCGATTGACATACTTTTACCATGGAGGGTTGAGATTTCGCCACGCCACCATGCAGGGTATACACTCACTATATTCGGTCATACACGTCCAACCATTCTTGTCTTATTAGGAAGCAATCTTGATCGTTCATTGTATTGATCCTATGTTCCACATTTAGCCACGTTTCCCCTTTGACTCAGCCAACGTCGTTGACCACATCTGAACTGTTGGATTGTGCATCAACTTTTCCTGAACGCATGCTCACCATGATTATTACAGTCACTGGATTAAAATGGAAATTTTGCCTCAGGATTGAATTGAAAAGGTCGTGTGATTTGGCCGAATTAATAGAATTTCTTCACTTTGCAGTCCTTTTTTTTTTCTCCCCAATTTCTTGCTTTTGTATGTAACTTTGGTAAATTAATTAACAAAATATGTGCTTTATTTTCCACTATATGTGGTTAATTTTATCAAGCAAAGGGTGAAGTGAAGGTGTAAAGCTCTTCGTATAAAGATATGATTTAATTAGGTTTTAATTTTCTTTAATCGGGGAAAAAGACTTTAGATTTCCAGTACTCCCATATATTTAAAGCATAGTCGCATAAATTTAAATAATTAAATCTTCCAACTGATCGTAAGAGGTTCTCACCGCATACTTTTATTTATTATATATGATCTAAATAAATTAGTACTTTTAGTTCCACTAACTATTGAGATTAAATTTTCATTTGTTATATATTTAATAATTTACCAATAAAATTAGCCATTTAAAAACTTAAATTTTCATTTGTTATATATTTAATAAGGGATATTATCATTTTCTCACCAAAGGTATTCTGACACATCATGTCAGTACCACGGTTTGGTAAAACTATCAATTTACTACCAAACATTTAAATTGTTAGCATTTTCCCACCATTCCGTTAAAACTCCGTTAATATGTAACGGAAATTTTTTAAAAAGTCAATTTTACCCCTGGAGCATAAAAGACCATGTAATTAATCTTTTATGAATTTTGTAATTAAATCATCATTTATTGTTCTTCCTTCTTAAAGGACAAAAATTACCCTTTATGAATTTTGTAAAATTGACCGTGTGGTGTTAGGTAATTCATAAATTGATTTAATTTATTTAATTTTTAAAGGGCAAATTTATTTATTTAATTTTTTGTGTAAAATTATTATCATCATATCAAAGATTAAATTGCTTCTTTTGCATATTCTTTTTTTTTGCCCTTTCATAAATTGAGTTTTAGTAGCAGAATAAATTGTCTTTAGCTCGTCAATTTAATAAATAAATTTGCCCTTTAAAAATTAAATAAATTAAATCAATTTATGAAGTACCTAGCACCACACGGTCAATTTTACAAAATTTATAAAGGGTAATTTTTGTCCTTTAAGAAGGAAGAACAACAAATGATGATTTAATTACAAAATTCATAAAAGGTTAATTACATAGTCTTTTATGCTCCAGGGGTAAAATTGACCTTTTATGAATTTTCTGTTACATATTAACTGAGTTTTAACGGAATGGTGGAAAAATGCTAACAGTTTAAACGTTTGGTGGTAAATTGATAGTTTTACCAAACCATGGTACTGACATGATGTGTCAGAATACCTTTGGTGGGAAAATGATAATATCCCATTTAATAATTTACCAATAAAATTAGCCATTTAAAAACTTATTTGCATTATTGATTGTATTAAATTTAATAATCATTAATATTAGCCATCTTCTCCATCTTTCTTCTTTCTTTAATCTTGATTAAATACTAACTTGGGCGTCGAAGTGTCTTTTTCAGGTACTCACCCCTTTGGATTTGAGGCTAACGATTGTGACAAGCTCTCCACAAATTACAAATATGTGTGAAGGTAAATTCCAACCCTTTCAAATATAATTATTATAATTAGTTCAAATATTATTAATTAATTAATAATTAATATAATTGTTATTGTTAATTAATATATTAATATATTATTAACAATAATATATTAATAATTATAGTTTTTTAATAAATAATCACTATAATTAAAATATAAAATAATAATTATGACAATAATTCAATAAATATTTTTTAGTAATTTGTTATAATGTAACTCACTCCAATTCTGATTCCAAGATAAAATAAACATATCAATGAGATTTCAGCCCATTTCGATTCTGATTCCTATAGGTCAAATAAACAACTTATTGTAAATCTCATTCTCCGTTCTCATTTCAACTCATTTCGATTCCTACCGATTCTGATTACTGACAAGTAAACGCATCATAATATATGTCGACTTCGACTCAAATCTCAAATGACGCCCGTCCAATAGTTTGTGCAGCTGTCCTTAAAATTGAAAACAGGAAAACAGACATTTTTGTTTTTCATTCAACACAACTTAAAAAAATAAATAAATAAAAGACACAACGTTTAGACTGGGAATGTAAATAAATGTATTGCTGAATTTAAGAAAATGAAGCTGGTGGAGTACACACCCGAATTAATGTTACTCTATATATACACAGACACATACAAACACCAAAGTATATAACAGTAAAATAAATGACAAATCGTATAAATCATTATAAACCCTATAAAAATAAAAGAGACACCTAGATCAAATCAAACATAAACATGAAAGACAAATCATGAAATATCAGCCTTTTGCAGTGTTTATTTGTTACAGAAAGCAAGCTTTCGAATATTCAATATAGTTTGAAAAAAAAAAATTCCCTTTCTATGCAATTACACTTTTAACAATCCCGCGATCCTTTTCAAAAAAAAGAAAGAAAAGAAAGAAAAAAAATCGATCGCCATTCGTAGATTTTGAGTAGATTCTGTGCGTCCTTGATGATAACGTGTTTTGACTTGTGTTCATGTTAATTTCCCGGATCTGTTTATTAAATATTCGAATGAGTTTGATCACTACCTCTGTAGAGAAAATTCCACGTAATTTTAGTCCCCAATGATCTCAATTTATTTAATAAATGCGTCAAGGTAACTCCAGAGTAGTACGTGTACACCTCAATTAGAAAAATAGAGTTCAATGTCGACTAGTAAAATATAGTTAAATTGGGGACACGTGGAGATAATTCTGTGAGTATGAACCTTAATATATGTCGGCATTGCATGCGTAAGCGCTCGCTTTATAAGACAACCCTCGAGCGCCTATATACACACCCAATGCTCCATTCTTGATCATCTCCAACGAGTTCAATCGATTCCCTTCCCTTCATTGCACTCCTCACTCTTCATTAATTCGGGTGGAAATAAAATAGTAAACGAAATATCGTAGAACCCGAGAGAGACTCCGCACCATTGTCTGAGTGACGTCAGTAGTTACCCCATTAATTACTACTACACAACACTCTCCCATTCAAGCTCACCAAAATCCAAGAATCTTGCATTCAATCATCAAAAAAATGGGCCTCGGATATAACCCATATCACTGCTCTGTTTTCTGGGATGAGGATGAAAACGTCGTTCACTTCAAGCACCCTCTTCCATCAGGGACGAAGAAAGAGGATGTGAAGGTTGAGATTGATGAAGATGGGAAATTGCTTATAAAAATAAGCAAGGGGGTAAGTTCACATAGTGATCTTCTCTCTTCGGTTTCTTCCTCGCTGATCAGTTTCGGATCCTCTTTCCTAAGCTTCCCGAAGAAAAACGAAGGAGAAACCGCCAGCCCGATAATCTCTATGAAATTCAACTTGCCAGCGGGTCTTGACCCGAATGACTCCAATACTGCAATCGACGACGAGGGGTTGCTAACTCTCACTTTTCAAAAGCTCGTTCCCATTCATTGCGAAACGCCCTTCGCCCTCGAAAACGTCCCCGAAAAGTGGGAGAATGCTAAAGTGAACCACAAGGACGTCGTTCGCTTCAAGGCCTATCTGGGAGCGGGGACGAAAAGAGAGGATATGATGGTTGGCATAGGAGGTTGCAATTCCCTGATGATAGGCATTCATGATCTGTGGAAGAAAGAGGAAGGGGCCACCAGTACTCTCATGTGGTTGAATGACAACAACTTCAGGAGCTTCAGTTTGCCAGTTGGTGTCAACCCGAATAGCCTCGAGACTGCAGTGGATGATGCCGGCGTTCTAACTGTTACCGTCACTAAACTGAAGCCAGAGAAAAAAAAGCTGATGTCAATAGCAAAAAAGATGCTGGTTTGTTTGGCTCAAGCCGTGCCTACTTGTTTGGTGATCGGTTACAAGATAGATGATGCGATGAGTTCAGGAGACTACTAATAAGCTAGTGTCAAGTAAGGTATTTGCTTCATGTGCATGTATGTCGTCCTCTCTTTTTATATTCGTGTTTGAAAAAAAACTATGTACCCTAGACCAGGGGTTCTAAATCACTATGTTGTATTGTGTCCGCCTCTTTGAGTAACCGAAAAAAAAATAATAAATATTGGGTGAAAAAAAAAAGATTGTGTTGGTTAAAACTTAAGGTGCAACTTAAAATTCTCTCAATTAGCCGCCACGCTCCTTTCAAATTTTGGCAGTCGGTATGGCCTAACCGGCCATTAATATTTGTATAGGCCACGTTAATATTTAGCTTATTTATACAACATCTTATCAAGGTACAAATGAACCTAATTAAATTCAAAGATAGCAATTCAAAAGTAATAATATTGCAGCAACTAATGGTGGAAGTGTTGTGTTAAAATTTGAGAAAAAATTATCAAAGAAAGATCCAAGAACGGATCAAGAACCGAGAAGTAAAAACACTAAAAACAAAGGCACTCAAAAATTTCAAACTCACCTTTCAACAGATTCTTCAATTTATCTACCTCAGTTTTGTATTTGCTTGCAATTAGCATATCATCCACATAAAGAAGCAAGTATATAGCTCCACCTTGATCTGAGCTACCAAAGTAAACACAACTATCATACTTGCTCCTGCAATAACCATTAGTCATCATGAACTCATCAAATCTCCTATATCACTGTTTAGGAGATTGTTTGAGTCCATACAATAACTTTTTGAGTAACCGAACAAAAAAATGATAAATATTGGGTAAAAAAAAGTTGTGTTTGTTAAAACTTAAGCTGCAATTTAAAATTCTCTCAATTAGCCGCCACGCTCCTTTCAATTTTTGGCAGTCGGTATGGCCTAACCAGCCATTAATATTTGTATAGGCCATGTTAATATTTAGCTTATTTATACAAACATCTTATCAAGGTACAAATGAACTTAATTAAATTCAAAGATGGCAATTCAAAATCAATAATCTTACAGCAACTAATGGTGGAAGTGTTGTGTTGAAATTTGAGAACAAATTATCACAGAAAGATCCAAGAACGAATCAAGAACCGAGAAGGAAAAACACCAAAAACGGAGGCACTCAAAAATTTCAAACTCATCTTTAAGAAAATTCTTCAATTTATCTACCTCGGTTTTGTATTTACTTGCAATCAGCATATTATCCACATAAAGAAGCAAGTATACAACTCCACTTTGATCTAAGCCACCAAGGTAAACACAACTATCATACTTGCTCCTACGATAACCATTAGTCATCATGAACTCATCAAATCTCCTATACCACTGTTTAGGAGATTGTTTGAGTCCATACAATGACTCTTTGAGTAACCGAATAAAAAATGATAAATATTGGGTGAAAAAAAAAGTTGGGTTTGTTAAAACTTAAGCTGCAACTTAAAATTCTCTCAATTAGCCCCCATGCTCCTTTTAATTTTTGGCAGTCGGTATGGCCTAACCGGCCATTAATATTTGTATAGGCCACGTTAATATTTAGCTTATTTATACAAACATCTTATCAAGGCACAAATGAACTTAATTAAATTCAAAGATGCAATTCAAAAGCAATAATATTGCAGCAATTAATGGTGGAAGCGTTGTGTTGAAATTTGAGAACAAATTATCAAAGAAAGATCCAAGAGCAAATCAAGAACCGAGAAGGAAAAGCACTAAAAGCAGAGGCACTCAAAAACTAACAAACTGATCGAAATGACACTGTTAGAAGGAAAAACTCACAAGATTTTATTGCTCAAACTAATTACATCCTGATCACATATTATAAAGGATATTACAAGCTTTTAATCAAAGCAAGAATTACAGAATTTGGTTAAGAAACGAAAGAGAAATCACATGCACACAGGAGGCTTTTCAACAGCCCCCTTTATGCTGAGATTTCTAGAAAATTTCCGGAAACGCTACTAACGATGACAACAGAATTTGCCACATCAGCAAATTATTTTCATATGGACCCATAAACTGAATGAAAACCGCACTATAGCCCAATAACTCTATTTGGATTACAATTAAGTCCCCAAATCCACGACTCAATTCTTTACATGTTGGCTGGTGCTTCCAAAAGACAGCGATCCAGTTGCCGTCCTCATTTCAAAATTTGGCGCTTGGCAAGTCCAGTGAGTTCTGCAGCAGGATCTATAAATTAAATAATATAGTTTTATTTATTTTTAGAATAATTAAAAACTTTTATTTGCGCACCAGTTAAGTTTTTCTCCAATTAAAGATAGGCTCCTTTCCCGCCTTCCTGGTAAATCCTTTTGGGATTTCCGTACCCTTTGTAGACGTGACAAATAGCAAGAGGAGGAAGAGAAGCCATGTTTGACTTTTTAGAAGGAATAATAGTGGAATAACTAGAAGCGAACTTTCAGATATAGCCGATTAAGATGCCTTTCTGTGCCGTGCACATGTGCTGTAAGATGATAAGTAGAGGGGAAAATTTGAAACATCCAGGAAGAAAAAACACTAACTTGACTGAAAAAAATTCTGATTTTATTGATAACTTTTTCTTATCTCCTTACAGTAGCCAAAATGCTCTTCAAAAGCAAGAGTCAAAGAGTCCAATACTGAGTAAACCACAATTCACGGAAGGATCACTCCAAAGAAAACTAAATAATGAAAACAACAATTCAAAATACCTAAAGAATAGCTAATCAAAATAATCCCAAATAAATTATTGCCAAAAATAAAATGGTCGTTACATTCCCTGCCGCTTCAGAAAAGCCTTGACCTCAAGGCTTGAACAAAGGAAACTTCTCCTGAATCTTAAACGCATCCTCCCAAGTTGCATCTCCAAGAAAGGAGTTAGACCAATTAACCAACCACTGCACTAACATATGATTGTTTCGCTTGACTACTCTCCTGTCCAAAACAAAAATAGGCATTAACTGTAGGTGCCCGTCTTCCTGCATTGTTGGTAACTCTGTAATTAGAGTGATTGCATCTCCAACTTTCTTCTTTAAACACTAAACATGAAAAAGAGGATGAATTTTGGACTCTATAGGCAGCTCTAGCTTATAGGCAACCTGTCCAATCTTTTGTATAGCCATATAAGGCCCATAAAATCTTGGATACAACTTCCTATTTTTGTGCATTGACAAACTTACTTGTTTATAAGACTGCAACCGTAAAAATACCATATCACCCGCCTCAAATTCCCTCTTGGATTTCTTCTTATCAGCATACAGTTTCATTCGAGCTTGAGCATCCACCAAATTGGCTTTCAACCGAGTATTATAGCATCCCTGTCCTTAAGCTCAAATCAACAGTTGCCACAGTAAACTTATCAGGAATATAAGCAATATGCAAAGGAGGTTGCCTACCATAAACAACTTCAAACGGCATCATTCGAGTTGATAAATGATAAAAAGTATTATACTACCATTTAGCCAAAGGAAGTTATTTCAACCATTCTTTCGGCCTATCACATGTCATGTATTGCAAGTATTGTTCTAAACACTTGTTAACCACTTCAGTCTGACCGTCTGTTTGAGGGTGGTATGCAGTGCTCATCAACAAGTTCATATTCAAAAAGGAAAATAGATTTTGCCAAAGAGTACTAGTGAAAACTTTATCGGTTACTAATGATAGAATTTGGCAAGCCATGTAACCTATACGAATTATCTATAAAAAGTTGTGCAACATCAAGAGCAGTATATGGATGACTTAAGGGTTTGAAGTGTGCATACTTCTCAGCCTATCCACCACCACAAAAATAACTTGCTTACCACCAGACTTTGGCAATCCTTCTATGAAATCCATTGGTATATCAGTCCAATTGTGCTCAGGAATTGGTAGGGCCTGCAACAAACCAGGACATAACACATTTTCATGTTTATTGCGTTGGCAAATGTCACAAGCTACCACAAAAGAACAAATTTCCCGTCGCATTTTCTTCCAATAAAAGCATTGTGATCTTGTTCGCAATGATCAATAAAAGCTTGAAAAACCTTCTTGATGGGAATTCAAAAGCTTCTTCCAATAAAAGCTTGAAAAAGCAATCTGTATGCGGTGAAGTCTATGGGAATTCAAAAGCATTGTGGTCTTGTTCGCAGTGATCAATGTTGTACAAATTATGGATTTCAAGCTGTTGCTAGTCTTTGATATTCTGCAATCTCTTTCAGCCAAACTCACCCCTGACAGCTATCACAATTTGATAACAAGAAGCTTCTTGATGAAGAAGATAGCTGGTCCGTTGCTTCTTCGTATCCTTTGTTTCATATTATATGCTTCTTATTTAAGTGTGCTTTTAACTATATTGTTTCGTATAAGTTGGCTTTGATTATCCTGAGCTATACATAAAACGGCAGCATCTGTACGGAAGGTAACTGTTGGAACAGCTCCAAGTTTTAGATGCTCTGAACGTGCTGAGAAACGGAAGAAGGTATTTTCTTTGTTATCAAATAATTATATGTAAAATTTATTTGCAAATGTGTTATCTAAATAATGTTTCTGTGTCTTTATTGTCATTTCCATCTTCCGGTTTTACACGAAACTACAGCAAAAACACAAAGCTTTGGAGGGATAGAGGAGCCAGTGTGAAGCAAGACTGAAGGTGCATTTTCTTAAGTATCTCCGATGTAATGTGTCTGCAAGTATCATTATTACCTTATTACAGAATCTGAAGATGTCACAAGTGAAGAAATCATTCTTGATTTATTTATTTTTGGCATTCTATTTCCACGAAGAGCAAGAAGCTGCAATTATAAGCAGCTTAGAAGTCCCTGGTGATCAAAGCAAAACCAATTCCCAGTTTTTACTACGAGGGGCTCCCGCCCAAGGCTGAACTTAAAAAGGTATTTTTTCCAAATTTTCTTTCAGTTCTGAAAAGTCCATAATCTTTTATGATGAATTTCAGAATTAAATTGAATAAAAATGCGTGTAAGGGCTAGGATTTAGCTAAATTTGTGTTTTTCTCCAGAATAGCTGCAATAGAGGATACTTCTTAAGTATGTAGTTCTTAATAACGTTGTAATGAGGAGGGAAAGGATGCAATAATATTAACGTCAATTTTGGATAAGATATTCCCAGCAAATTTTATTATTAACGGCAATAATATTTCATTTTCATGGATGTCTATGGTTTGTAAAATAACTTAATTTGATTAGAGCCAATAAGAACTTTTCGTTGTAAAATAACTTAAACTATTAGTGTGTGGAGGTTAAGTATAACATTTTTTTTTTAATTTAGAGGGTTTATAACACATATTAGTTGGGACTCAAATTGAGATTTGGATGTTGGAATATCTCGTATTGCTCATTTACATTACACTTCCTTTATATGGCTATTGTGTATAAAAAGGAATAGAGAGAGAGAGAGAGAAAGAGAGAGAAGGAGTACGAATAATAACTAAGTTACAAAAAGTCAAAAATAATAATAAAACTGTGGTAATATATCCACGATCAAGTACAAAATAAAAAATAAAAAGATAAGATAATTAAAGCACTAAAATATGTACTTAAAAAATGGGAAAAATATTGTGTGAAAGAAAAAAAACATATGCTATATGAAAGACAAATTTAAAAAATTTAATGATGAGAAAAAACAATCACATTTGAAATTGTCAAAAGAATTGTAATTTTTTTGTAATCTTTTTATTATTAACTTACAAATTCATTGAAACTCGAAATTAAAATCTGAAAAGAGCATCACTGTCCACTGAAAGATTTTTTAAATGAGATTTTATATCTCATTTGAAGAGTCACATAAAAAAAAAAATTCAAAGGACTCTTCAAATGAGATTATTCAAATAAGATTGTCATTCTCTTTTTTTAATATTAAAGAGATAGAAGCATGATCTCATTTGAAAAATCTTATTTTAAAGTCTTTTAGAGCATCTAATCTAGTATTAAATTATTTTTTATCTCATTATTCTTCAAGAGAGAGAAGTGTTATTATAATTGCTACTATTTTTTTGTAAAGGAACAAGTTTGATTAAAATAAAATAGATTTATTTTTATTTAAAGAGTCTTTTGGGATATGTATTATTTTTCCACTCTTTTAATTGCCAAATAAGTAAGTAAATAAGTATTTGAAGAGTAAAATTAAAAATTTCTTTTAGTGATGCTCTAAGAAAACCGCTCCTTAGATGGACCTAGTCCTTGGTGTAAAAAAAAATTGCACAAAAAAAAAGTGTAAAATGCTCAAAATAAAAAAAAATCTGCACTTCCAGTTAAAAATAATAATAATAATAATAAAATACTGAAGTTTATGCTTATCCGAAAATAAAAAAATTATAGATCTAGTAACCTTCAATTTTTTTGGACGGTTTGAACCAAAGCTTCCAGAGATTTCTTCTCAACAAGTGCATTTGTGTGTTCACGCTATTTAATTTATGGGTGGTGATATTTCCACCCCAAAAATTTTATAAACACACCCCATTCTCAAAAACTTTTTACAATAAGTTCACATTATTTTTTAAAAATTCAAATTATAAAGAAATTTTAAAAATTCATCAATTAAATCCATATCATTTATTTTTTGGATATTTTTTATTATATTTGATCAATAAGGTTGCTTTAACATAAAGTAATATGACTATTTTAATGGTGTATAAGTAATAACTTATTTGATATTCATTTACTTTTTTTGAGACTATTTTTTTTTATTATATTTGATCAATAAAGTTTTTTTTTTAAGGAGGATCAATAAAGTTGCTTTAACATGAATTAGTATGATTATTTTACCCTTGTAAGATAAAAATACCAAAATATCTAAACATTTACGTCAACTTTAATAATGTTTTGTACAATTTTATACTATTCTAATGATGTATAAGCATCAATTTATTAGTATGATTATTAATACTCTACTAAACTAATATGATATAATTAGTACATGTGGAGAATTGAAAATTATTAAATTTCATATAAAACATATTACATAATAAAAACATAAAACTAAATGCCTAAACAACAAGTTACAATAATATAAATTTTTCTTAGAGTAATTTGGTTATTTAGACTATAAGGGTAAAAAAGTCAAATTAAAATTATCTTGAAGCAACCTTAAATAGTTAAAGATTGATAAAATAAGTCAGGAAAAAAAATTATAAATAGGAGTGTCCACGGATCGAATTTTACGGATTAGACATCAATCCATATCTTATCCATGATTTTGTGGATTATAAATTTTTAATTCAATCCAATTCATGGATTGGTGAAATTCAACCCAAATCCAATCTATATGTCTGCAGATCGGATGCGGATATGACCAAATCCATATCCAATCCACCATTTTGCATATTGATTTGCGGGATAAAAATTTTTAATTTTGTGGTATCAACAAACTAACTAAATAAAAAATTAATATAAAAATAATTTTACTACCGATCAAATTCAAAATTAAATAAAATTTACATAAATTAATTGTTTAAATAAAGATAGAAAATACATTCAAAATTTCAAAAGGTAACACACAAAAAAAAAATCTCATTTGTTTAGATCAGTACATAAAAATTAACTTTTAGGAAGTCATATTTATTTATTTATTTATTTTTTATTTTATATTATTATTGGATAAAATATAATAAAATATTAATGTAATATATTTTAACTTGTTTATTTATTAGTAAGTACTAATGCCATATTTACAATTTAATTTTTTAATTAAATAAATATTTTTTTTTATTTTTTTTGCAGATTCGCGGATTTTTGCGGATTTACTATATTCAATCCACTGACTGCGGATTTTTAAATTTTTAATCAAATACAATCCACGAATCGATTTTTACGGATTAGACAGATTGAGCGGATCGAATTGGATTCTGAACACCCCTAATTATAAGAACGATTTAATTAATTAATTCTTCAAACTTATTACTAATTTATAATTTTATAAAATAATTTGAACTTATTGTAATTATTTTATGGAGGTGGGGTGGGTTTATAAAAATAGTGAGGTGGAATTATTCACACCCTTAATTTAATCCCCCACCTACCAGCTGCTAGTTTTTCTCCATGAGGCATCACATTACACGCATTGTGTTTGCAATTTCGAAGTTTAATTTATGGAGGGTTTCCTTTCTTTAGTGAAGAGAATCGAGTCATCATCAGTTATAAATGATCCAAACGACCTAATTGATTCCATTATCTTCAAAGTCGCACCTCATTCACACCCATATATTCCTACTGAGAATTAATTCTATGTAATTTTAGTCTCTAATGATCTCAATCTATGTGTAAAAGTAACTGTAAGGTACAACTCAATTAGAAAAATAGGGTTCAATTGGGAACAAAGTTGAAAATAGGGGGTTAATAAAGAAAATTTATGTGACGGCCTTGACACGCGCTGAGACCAATTTTGTAAAGTGCAAAGCTCGATACGTGCCGATATAGCTGCTGGTTGCAGCCATTCTTCATTCTTAAGTCTTAAGGAATAATTTTGTAACACTTTACTTTTTTCATTTTCATGTAAATATCTGGAAATGAGACGTAACTTGTAAAAAATAAATATATAAATTTAAAAAATATAATTAATAGTTGTTTGATGTGATTCAAGTGGGAATAGGCTGTACATGCGATGATGTGACTAAGAAGCTATGATGACATAGCCCGGGCAACGTCATTCGCATTACGTCATTTCAGCCGAATATATAGTTAAAAATATCTTCATTTGCGTGGCTGGTTATGTGCCACTGTCGTGCTTTCTATAATTAACTAAATGGGTAATTTTTAAAAATCTCCCTTATGTTTGGGCTTGTTACAAGTAGATAGCGAGAATTTATTTATTTGTAAAAAATTCTTTGCCGTCAGTTAATTTTAACATTGACCGTTAGTTGACTATGCAAAGACAATATTGCCCTTAACCATAGTTTGTAAACTAACATAACTAAAAAAAAAAACTAAAATTGTTGGCGCGAAAAGCACAAACCCTATTTTTTGATAATTTTATCCTTATCAATTCCAAATATTTACAATATCATAGGTAACGATTATGACTATTTCATTTTCAAGTTTTTAATTTTATCTTTCTTGTAGGAACTTTAAGGAAATATCAATAATTTAAAGAGGATTTTTTAAGTTTTTAATTTTATTTTTTTTGTAGGAAATTTAAGAAAATATCAATAATTTAAAGAGGGTAAAATAGCTAATAATTTTGGTTTTTTTTTTAGCTATTTCCGTCTACAAACTATTGTTAATGGTAATATTGTCTTTGCACAGTCAACTAACGGTCAATGTTAAAATTAACTGACGGTAGGGAGTTTTTTACAAATAAACTAATTTTCGTCATCTACTTGCAACAAGCCCAAACTTCAGGGGAGGTTTTTAAAAATTATCCTTAACTAAATTCTTATCGTTGACTCCGGTCAAGGGCTTAGAAAAATAAACTAGATGCAGAAAGAAATTAGATAGGGGGAACCCCATTAATAATTAGGCTCCTCTTGTAATACACAACGCTGCATCACATATAATGAATATGATCCTCTTCTGATTTGAATTTTTTTAAAAAATTTATCATTTATTTTTTAGTAGTATTATATAAATAAAATTTTATTTTATTTTTTATTTTTTTATTTATTAACAACCCATCAGTAATTGAGTTATTTACTTAGGATATGATCAAAGGAGAATCATGATCTTATATACAATATTTGAATTTTTTATTTAAATTTTATAAGCCGTTGGATTTCTGTTGAAGCCATCCGACGGTTGAGATGTTTTGTCATTAAATCTGGCAACCGAAACCACTGGTGAACAATTGGTGGATGACAAATATCAACGGTAATTATCATTAGCTGCTGCTTGTACTTCATATAAATTGAAAATATAGCTATTGATATTAGAAAATTATCAAAGGCCCCCTCAATTTAACATGAATAATGTTAAATTGGAAACGTTATTTTTTTAAAATTAAGAAACTTTAAAGTTACTCGTCAAATTGTATTAATATTATTTTTTTATACAAACATAAAGCATCATCATATGGAATATTAATTTGATATTTTGAGTAATATGCATGCAACTTATTATGCAAATTATCTCATACAAATTAAAGTAATGTTAAAAATTATTTCCTATAGCCTTGAATGTTTATTACATAATAAATATTGCAGATATGAAATTGTGATTAATATTATAAGAACACTAAACATTATTGTTGTTAATTTTTTAATTATAACCAAACAGGCGAACATCAACCTAATTAATTTCCTCCCAATCAACGTGAGTGGGGCTCAAACACTGTACCCCTTATTTTTCACACATAAGTATTATGGTTGGAATGAATACTATCAAGAGTAATATTACACTTTACATAGTTTGTATCGTAAATGACAAGTTACTCATTGATAAAGGTGATAAAATTAACACATAAATAATAAATAACAAAGTTACCTAACACTTGCACATGATAATTAATGATGCGTAATGCATAATTAATGATATAAATAGTGAATTTGAACTAGATAAGTTTTATTATTATGTTTTTAATAATTATCTTTGCTCACAAATATAATCAATTTAAGGTAAACTCAATTATGATATTTATTATCAATTATCTCCATCGCTCTTTTATATATTCTCTTAACTATTAGATATATTCTTTAATCTCCCAATTTCATATGAAGAAGAGTCCACTTCACTAAATTTAAGACTTTTGAAGCTTCCAAATTTTGTGCTATTCAAGAGAAGTATAGTCGTATAAATCTATTTTTATTTATATGCCTTGAGTTTATTATAATCTTTGCAACTTCCAAGTTACATTAACTGTATTAATTGTAACTTACAGTTGATCCAGAATTAGTTTTCTATAACCTTTTAGTCGTTTAACAAGCAACAATTGAGTCATTAAAAAAAAAAAAATTTAGGTTGATGTAAATTATAGATGATGTAACTTAGCAAGACCCCTATAATCTTATGTGGCAGAAATATGTTTCATATAATTTTATTTTGGCATTCAACTAAATTTTAATTTTAATAAATTTATAAAAGTCCTATTATTAAGTTAATTATATTAAAATAATTTTAAAGAATTAGGTTTCATTTAGGCAGGTTAAAAAAAGTACATAAATGAAAATTCATTTAGCAAATTTTATTTTGAACTTATTCCAAACATTGTAGTTAAGGGATAATAGGAATGATAAAATTATTGGTGAAAATCACACTCTTATCCACATCTCACCAAAATGGATGTGGTTTGAAAATTACCTGTTTAGGATCTTGTGATTCTTCTTATTTTCTATTTTATTACTTGACTTTTAAGCCAAATTTGGTGCAATTCATTATCGTATGAGTAGTGTCCTTATTTTTAGTTATAGGTTTTTTTCAAGATCTAAATCTTTCTTACTAGATCTCAAAGGACTTGGGATTGAATAATTTGGTGTAGTGGAACAAAGTTAATGTTTAGTGCAAATGGAGAACGCTTATAAACTAAGTCAAAAAATGGAGAACGCTTATAAACTAAGTCAAAAAATGGAGAACGCTTATAAACTAAGTCACATAGAGCCCAAATATATTTTCGTTTTCATTTTTCAAATTTTCTTTAGCTATTAAGATCATTTTTGCTTTATGCCATGAAAATTAAAAAAAAATGCATTTGGAAATTCAAAAATTATGTAATAAGAAAATGTTACTCATTGTTAATTAAAAAAATAATATTTTCAACTAATTATATGCATGCACGTATGTATGTCAAGGAATTTTTTTTGAATATATGTAACTAAGGGCCAGTTTGAGATTAATTTTGAGAGACTCAAAAGTGATTTTGAAAAGTTAAAATTTAATTTTAATAGTTAGTAATTTTTTTAAAAAAATCACTTTTGCCTCATTTAATATGCCACTAACACGTGCAAGATGATATGCATTCCCTGCAAAGGTACATACACAAATCTTTATTTTACTAACTGGTCTCTTCAATTAATTATTTCCTTCATTTCTCCCTTTGAGTTTTCTTTGGTGATGAATATTTATGGTGTTTATCATGCAAATTCGTTTACTTAATAACCCTTTTGAAAATTGGTGTCAGTAAATCTTAATTCTTAAGATTTTACTCAGCTTATATGTTGCCAAAATTTCCTCAGTCTTGTATTTATATATAATTTTACCTACTCCACATATAATTTTAGTGGCAATTGGTAATTTATTGTCATGATATGATTTCTTTTTCTTTTCAAGGCCATTCAGTATTTTACAAGTCAGCGGATAAATTATCTTGTTATTTCCTATTGTGTTGTTTCCTCTTGAAATATTTAGAGTATGGATGTGGTAACAATTGCAATTCAGCTGCCAAGGCTACCAATTTTGCTTTTTTCTCTTAACTTTTGTCGGTGAGGATTTTATCCTTGATTTTACCTGAGACGAAAGTACCGGTTGAACTCTCTAATTGATAAAGTTAATCAAATAATTATGCATTGATAGAGTTAAGTGCTTAACTGGATTTTTTTTGTTGATTTGAATGTGATTTTAGTTGCAATTCTTTATTTTGTATAGTTATGGAAATTTTTTCAAAAATAAATGTGATAACACTTTTACTAAAAAAAAATTATTAACTTTGTTGAAGGGTATGGTTATTATGCATTTTCAGGATTTATACTAGGATTCTTATTATTCAAAAAAATTTGGTAATCAATTTTACTTATTTAAATGATAAATGAGCATACTTATGATGTCAAAAGTTTGATCGAATATGCTAATATTAGAATTACTATCATTATTATGATAGTAACAATAATGAAAAAGTATAAATGAGTATATCATACATAAAGTGATAAAGATAAAAGTATAAACCAAATTAAGATCAAGAAATTTGATCCAGTGGTTAAAAAAAGATGTTTTAAAATTATAATTGAAACAAGAAAAAGTTAAGAATGATGAAAAAATGAATAATGAAGGAGGCCAAGGAGAAATAATTTCGTGGGTGTTAGAAGAAAATAATATATTAATAAATTAACCATATCAATAAATATTGTTACTATATACATTCTTATTACATTTAACTATAAATCTCCAGCACATGATGATGATGATGATGATGATGATGATATTCGTAGTAATAGTAAAAATAAATAATAGTAGTAATAGTACAAATAAAATACTGGGCTTGTTTTGATTAAAAAAAACATATAAATATAATGATAAGACTAATAATAACATGAATTTTTGGTTAAAGTGATAAGAAAATGATGAAACTATTTTGAAAAGAAAATAGAGTGGAAAAAATTTAATATGAATTCAAAAGAAAAAAAACAAAACCTTAAAGTAAATGATAAATTCAATAAAAGGAATAAGTATAGATCTAAAAATAAACTTGAAATATCCACCTAAATATTGGAATCCAATAAAAGGAGTAGGAATATAGAACAAACAATTGATTAAAACAAAAGTAGAAGAGTCAACTAAAAAAATTGGAATGGCTTAATAAGAATTAGATAAATTGCATACAGGTCTATGTACTTGGAACATCTATGCAAAATGTTGGAACTTAATGAAAATAATAGGAATTTGTATAAAAGAAATGTTGATAAAATTCATGATCAAATCTCCTGAAGTAACGAATTTTGATATCGAATAAATAAAGATATTTTAGCACTGGTTTTAATTTTTTTAACTTATAAAAATTGGTTGTGATGGCTTAATAATATAAAAATAGTTCAAAAATAGACTTTATTGTTGATTTTTCAAAATTATCTTGTAAGTTGATATTTGTAAAAATAAGAGGGGGTCACACATAATTTACATCAATATCGTAATCATTTACTGTAATAAAATAAGACTCGGAGCAGCTACCGAGAATTTTGGCATGCAGTGAATACAATTGGAATATAAAACAAAAAATTGGTGGAAATAAGAGTTGAAGATTTGACCTAAAAGTAGGGACGATTTACCAATGATTTGATAAATTTCAATGGGAAGTATAAATTTAAAAGTAAACTTGAAACATTCACCTAAATGTTGGAGTTTAATAAAAAGTATAGGCATATAGAACCAAAAAATGGTGGGAAAAAAGTGGGACAGTCAACCTAAAAGTTGAAACTACTAAACAATAATTTGATAAATTTCAACAGAAATTGAGATCTAAAAAATAAACTTGAAACTTCTACAAAACAAATTGGAATTTATTAAAAAAAGATAGAATATAGAACTAAAAAATAGTGGAAAAAGAGTTGACGAACTTAACCTAAAAATTGTAAAGGACTTACTAAGAATTTGATAAATTCCAATAGCAAGTAGAAATCTAAAAAATGAACTTGAAATTTCTACTCAAAATGTTAGAATTCAATAAAAAGAGTGGGAATATAGAACCAAAAGTGGTGGAAAGAAAAACCTCACCCAAACTTGGGAGTAACTCACAAAGATTTTGAGTAATTCTAACTGGAAGTAGGGATACAAAAAGTAAACTTAAAAATTCCACAAAAAAAATTAAAATTCAATAAAAAGAGTATGAATATAAAACCAAAAAGTGGTGGAAATAAGAGTTAAAAAAGTTAACCTAAAAGTAGGGACAACTCACCAAGAATTTGATAAATTTCAACAGGAAGTAGGAATCTAAAAAATGAACTTGAAACATCCACTCAAAATATTGAAATTTGATAAAAAGAGTAGAAATAAATAACCAAAAAGTGATGGGAACAAGAGTTGAAAAGCTTGACCTAAAAGTTGGAATAACTTACTAAGAATTTGATAAATTTTAATGTGAAGTAGAGATATAAAAAAAAACCTGAAATATTCACCTAAAATATTGGAATTTAATAAAAAGAAGAGGAATATAGAACCCAAAAGTGATGAGAAGAGGAGTTGATGAACTTAACCTAGAAATTGGAATAACTTACTAATAATTGGATAAATACCAACGGGAAGTAGAGATCTAAAAATGAACTTGAAACTTCCACCCAAAATGTTAGAATATTTTAAAAAGAATAGGAATATAGAATTTATAAGTAGTAGGAATAAGAGTGGATGAACTTAACACAAAAGTTGGAATAACTTATAAAGAATTTGATAAATTCTAATACGAAATATGGATTGAAAAAGTAAACTAGAAACATCTATCCAAAATATTGAAACTCAATGAAAATAGTAGGATTGTAAGATATAAAAGTTGTGGAAAAATGAGTAAGAATAACTAACTAAAAATTAGATAAAGTCTAACAGAATGTAGGATATACAAAGTAAACTTGAAATATCTATCTAAAATGTTGGAATTTAATGAAAAGAGTAGAAATATAAAAAAAAAAAGACAGGTGAAAAATGAGTTTGAAACAACTTACGAAAATTTAGATAAATGATAATGAAAAATAGGAATTTGAAAAGTAAACTTGAGACATGTAATATAGCTATTGAAATGTAACCAAGATAAAAAAGTAGGAATATGACTTTTTTGTGATATATTTAAAGTATTTTTATAACTTTTTATACTATTTATAATTTTAAAATTATTAAAACGTTTAATATGATTTAAATGCAATTTTCACTTTTTCCCTTTTTGTAATAGCTTTTCACACTAAAAACAATTAAAAATGTAATTTTTATTTATTAACTGGTTAAAAACCAATTGTACCGGTACCATGCATGCGCTGCATGAGATAACGCGTTGTATGGTAGGTTGACTCTAATAATTAATATAATCCATGTAGGTTCAAAACGTCAAGTCACAAGTTTTGTTTTCTTACATATCTTTTCAGGGTTTTGGGGATTACGGTTCGGTGTTCTTGCTTAACTTTTATGCAGTGTTTTACTAAATTGGAATCGGAATGAGAGAAATGAGAATGAGCTGGAATGAGAATAAGTTGTTTACTTGAACTGTAGGAATTGAAATCGGAATGAACTGGATTGCCATTAATATATTTACTGTCTTGAAATTGAAATCAAAATGAGTTAGATTGTAACAAATTACTAAAAAGTACTTAATGAATTATTGTCATCATTATTATTAACTAATATATAAATTAATTGTAAAAAAATTAATTAATTATTTATAATAATATACTAATTAATTATAATAATTATATTACTAGTTATTATAAAAATATATTAACTAATAATATTAATATTAATTACTTAATTATAACAATATATTAATTATTGTGATTATTTATTCAAGAACTATAATTATTAATATATTATTGTTAATAATATATTGACATATTAATTAATAGTAATAATTATATTAATTCATTAATAATAATATATAAATTAATTATAATAATTATATTAATAATTATTGTAATATTATATAAATTGATTAATTATAATAACAATAATAATGTATTATTATTGTGATTATTTATTCAAAAATTATAATTATTAATAATTATTGTCAATAATATGTTAATATATAAATTAATAGTAATAATCATATTAATTAATCAATAATAATATATGAATTAATAATAATAATATTATTAATTATTATTATAATAGTATATTAATTAATTAATTAATTACAAATGAGGACAAAGTGGACATTT